>NC_074678.1:23536006-23563506 GCF_029448725.1 Salvelinus fontinalis | reverse complement strand
AATCCAAACAACGACTGTTCTGAACAAAGGACCCCTTGTCCAACATTCTGATGGAAGATCACCAAAAGTAAGAAACATTTTATGATGCTATTTCATATATCTGTCGAACTGTATACTAGTAGTTTTGCGCCCAGGTTTTGGCCACTCTCTCGCTATAACATAAGCCTTATGTCGTAATGAAGATATTTTTAGAATTCTAACACTGCGATTGCATTAAGAACTAATGGATCTATCATTTCCTATACAACATGTATTTTTTTGTAATGTTTATGAATAGCTATTTGGTCAGAATAGGTGAGAGTCTAATAGAAATATCCGCACATTCTGGGAAAAGGAAGCTACGTTAGCATAATGGATAACCACTGATTTCAGCTCTAAATATGCAAATTTTCGAACAAAACATAAGTGTATGTATAACCTGATGTTATAGGACTGTCATCTGAGGAAGGTTTATGAAGGTTAGTAAAAATTAATATCTTTTGCTGGTTTATTCGCTAACGTTAACGTGCCTATTGCTATCGCTAACGTGCCTTGATGAATGAATGCGGTTGTGTGGTAGGCTATTGTAGTAAGCTAATATAATGCTATATTGTGTTTTCGCTGTAAAACACTTAAAAAATCTGAACTATTGGCTGGATTCACAAAATGTTTGTCTTTAATTTGCTGTACACCATCGATTTTTCAGAAATGTTTTATGATTAGTATTTAGGTATTCCACGTTGGTCTCTATAATTACTCTGGCTGCTTCGGTGCTATTTTTGATGGTAGCTGTGATGGTAGCTGCAATGTAGAACTGATTTATACCTCAAATATGCACATTTTTCGAACAAAACATAGATTTATTGTATAACATGTTATAAGACTGTCATCTGATGAAGTTGTTTGTTGGTTAGTGTGGTTGGTTCTTGTTTAGTTAGGTTGGCTTTGTGCATGCTACCTGTGCTGTGAAAAATGTCTGTCCTTTTTTGTATTTGGTGGCGAGCTAACATAAATATACGTGCTGTTTTCACTGTAAAACATTTTAAAAATCAGACATTCACAAGATGTGTACCTTTCATTTGCTGTATTGGACTTGTTAACTTCTTATGGCTGCAGCCCGGCGTCGGTACACTTATGACAACAGCCACTTCAAGTGCAGGGCGCGAAATTCAAAATATATTTTTTAGAAATATTTCACTTTCACACATTAACAAGTCCAATACAGCAAATGAAAGGTACACATCTTGTGAATCCAGCCAACATGTCCGATTTTTAAAATGTTTTACAGCAAAAACAGCACGTATATTTATGTTAGCTCACCACCAAATACAAAAAAGGACAGATATTTTTCACAGCACAGGTAGCATGCACAAAGCCAACCTAACTAACCAAGAACCAACCAAACTAACCAACAAACAACTTCATCAGATGACAGTCTTATAACATGTTATTCAATAAATCTATGTTTTGTTCGAAAAATGTGCATATTTCAGGTATAAATCATAGTTTACATTGCAGCTACAATCAGAAATTGCACCGAAAGCAGACAGAATAATTACAGACACCAACGTCAAATACCTAATTACTCATCATAAAACATTTCTGAAAAATACATAGTGTACAGCAAATTAAAGACAGGCATCTTGTGATTCCAGCCAATATTTCCGATTTATTAAGTGTTTTACAGCGAAAACACAATATAGCGTTATATTAGCTTACCACAATAGCCAGAAACACATGCCATTTCCCAGTAGCAAAAGGTTAGCGATCGTAACAAACCAGTAAAAGATATATAATTTTTGACTAACCTTGATATTCTTCATCAGATGACAGTCCTATAGCATCAGGTTATACATACACTTATGTTTTGTTCGAAAATGTGCATATTTAGAGCTGAAATCAGTGGTTATACCTGTTGCTATCTTAGCTACTTTTTCCACAACGTCTAAACAGCAACGATATTTTTCTGACACGTTTTCTGACACACATATTCTGACCAAATAGCTATTCATAAACATAACTAAAAAATACATGTTGTATAGGAAATGATAGATCCATTAGTTCTTAATGAAATCGCAGTGTTAGAATTCTAAAAAATAACTTCATTACGACATCCAGCTTCGGTATAGCTGAGTACCCCAAAGTTGGCCGCCGGCGACTAGTTCACATGCACGACAGATATATGAAATAGCATCATAAAATGTTTCTTACTTTTGGTGATCTTCCGTCAGAATGTTGGACAAGGTGTCCTTTGTCAAGAACAATCGTTGTTTGGATTTAGAACGTTCATTTTCCCTCTTGAATTAGCAAGCGCACTTGCCAAGTGGCTCGAAGCTGTCCATGTCAACAAACAGAAGAGAACGGAACACGGAAAAACTCCCGAAAATTTTTCAATAATCTGATGAAACTATATTGAAAAAACATACTTTACGATGATATGGTCACATGTATCAAATAAAATCAAAGCCGTAGAAATTAGTCGCCTATAACGGCAGCTAAACAGAAGGCAAATCCAGGTCCCCTTTCGCGCTCACCAGAAAACCGGAAGTGGGCGGACACGTCATACAAAGAGCTTGTATTCCACTTCAGACCAAGATAAACACGAAATTTCTTCTCTCACCGCCACTTGACATCCAGGGGAAGGTGTATGAAGTGCACGTATACTAATACGTATCATGCCCATGTATAGGCAGGAAGTAGAACAGAGCATCGATTTCAGACTTTCCACTTCCTGGTCAGGAAGTTTGTGCCAAATGAGTTCTGTTTGACTCACAGATATAATTCAAACGGTTTTAGAAACTAGAGAGTGTTTTCTATCCAATAGTAATAATAATATGCATATTGTACGAGCAAGAATTGAGTACGAGGCCGTTTGAAATGGCCTCGTCACCTTTTATCTGGCTACTCAATACTGCCCCTGCAGCCCAAACAGGTTAATGTGTGAAAGTTAAATATTTCTAAAAAATATATTTTGAATTTCGCGCTCTGCCTTTTCAGTGGAATGTGGGAGGAGTTCCACTGGCGGAACGATGGAGCGGTAAAGGTTAAAACGTTTTCTCCTTTTTCAAACCCTTTCATCACTCCCCAGGCTGTGGTCGATGTTGGTCAGTGTGAGACTGGTTGATCTGTGGTCAGAATCTCCAGCAGGAAGAGGTCATGTGGAGGTTTCTGGAAACGCTCGTTAAAACTGCCAACAGTATGATGAGTAATCATGAGGTCACCAGATGAGTCAGAGTACAGCGGGATGAGAGGTGCAGAGGGATGAGTGGGAGAGACGGATGGGTGCAAAGGGAATAGAGAGAATTAAGGGTATTTTCACACATAGTTTTGAGCTATAGTTTGAATCAGAGTTAGATTATTTGTTACATAGCTTTTTTTTTTGTTGGTACAGTTGATTTCATGTTGCAAAATGTCAAACGAACTAAAGCGCCTAAACAAAACCATGTCTATGCAATTCATTTGTTTAATGGACAGAAATGCTCACGTTAAATAATCTATGATTATCATGAAGCATCACTTGTGTGTACCAATCTTCATATTACTTTTGCTCTGGTCTTCCAACAACAAATGCGAGAGGAAACTGACTGTGACTTTAATAGCCTATATCCCCGGTATAGCCCCCGTCTCCCCTGTTCTGCATAAATGTGTTGTTATACTCAGAATGTTGCACAGATCTCAAGTTCTGATGCTGCGTGCTGCATTTCATCAAATGCTCCCAGTCAAACAACCAATAAGACTGCGTGACTCTGGTTCTTTTCCTGTGTTTGGTCCAGACAGCGTTCTCACCTACAGTGAACCGCACCACGGTACAAATTGAATCCTACCAAGACCACCTTTTTTGAGGGAACCACTTTGCTTTAGTTATAGAATATATCTGAAGCAACGAACAAAAAACAACTCCCAAACAGATGTTGCACGTACGAATGAACACACACTGCCCTGATAAAAGCTTGGCTTGAACTCTTGCTACTGCCATTGGGGAGAGTGAATGAAGTTGCAGTGGGGCCTTGTTGTATTTGTCTCCAAAAATTGTTTGAAATGTTTTCAATTTAATTACATTTGTAGGTCAGCTTCTCAGTCATCACAGAATCAGACACGCATGCACGCAAGTATTTACGCTTGTACACACACCCACCACCCTCAGGCCTTCATTGGACAGAGTATAAATGAAGCAGATGTGGAAATTAGTGCATCTGTGTTGAATTAGATGCCACAGTATGGATAAACTCATTACTGTAACGCAAAGGGGGAGACGGGGAGGCAGCGCAAGAGGCGTGGGTTGTGTTCCTCTCAGTGTAAAATGAATGGCGGTTTGTTTCCAGATCACATGTGGATCTGATTCCTTTGACAAATATTTCCCAAACATGTTGATTTTTTTCATCCTCAGAATGAAAAGTGAGTTCAAAAAATTATAGCAACACAGGGCCATAGCTACATATGAGGACACAGAGGTCCGAACCTGGTAAATGTTTTCAAATATATATATATATATATATTTTTTTTTCAGGAACTCAGTCAGTGTCTCAACTTACTGTTGAAAGTTAGAGTAGTTGTAACGGCTGTCCTCCTCTTCTTCATCCGAAGAGGAGCAGGGATTGAACCAAGGCGCAGTGGAGTTTGAATACATAATGAATTTATTGACAAGACGAAAAAACACGAACTTGACTATACACTAACAAAACAAATAAACGGTGTAGAACAGATCTGAACGACGGACTCACATAACACACGAGAACGCACGAACAGGGGAAAAAGCCTACACATAAATGACACTTAACAAACAAACCGAAACCAGTCCTGTGTGGCGCAACGACATACACAAACACAGGAGACAATCACCCACCACGAACACTGTGACAACGCCTACCTAAATATGACTCTTAATTAGAGGAACGCCAAACACCTGCCTCTAATTAAGAGCCATACCAGGCAACCCAAAACCAACACAGAAACAGAAAACATAGAATGCCCACCCAAACTCACGTCCTGACCAACTAACACACATAACAACTAACATAAATAGGTCAGGAACGTGACATTACCCCCCCCACAAGGTGCGAACTCCGGACGCACCAGCACAAAGTCTAGGGGAGGGTCTGGGTGGGCATCTAACCACGGTGGTGGCTCAGGCTCCGGGCGAGGTCCCCACCCCACCATAATCCATCCTAGCTTCCTCCCTCTAAGAATGTCCACCCTCTTTTTACCCCCACAAAATCCTCTTAATAACCTCACTAATAAGGACAGCACCGGGACAGAGAGATAAATCAAGACAGAGGGATAGATAAGAATATAGAGGTAGATCAAGATAGAGAGGGAGATCAGGATAGAGGGGCAACTCCGGACTGAAAGGCAGCTCCGGACAGAGAGACAGCTCTGGACTGATGGGCAGTTCTGGGTATCTAGCCGTTTCAGGCTGAAGGGCAGCTCATGGCTGACTGACGAATCTCGATGCTCATGGCTGGCTGACGGCTCTCGACGCTCATGGCAGGCTGACGGCTCTCGACGCTCATGGCAGGCTGACGGCTCTCGACGCTCATGGCAGGCTGACGGCTCTCGACGCTCATGGCAGGCTGACGGCTCTCGACGCTCATGGCAGGCTGACGGCTCTCGACGCTCATGGCAGGCTGACGGCTCTCGACGCTCATGGCAGGCTGACGGCTCTCGACGCTCATGGCGCTCTGACGGCTCTGGCTGCTCATGGCGCTCTGACGGCTCTGGCTGCTCATGGCTCTCTGACGGCTCTGGCTGCTCATGGCTCTCTGACGGCTCTGGCTGCTCATGGCTCTCTGACGGCTCTGGCTGCTCATGGCTCTCTGACGGCTCTGGCTGCTCATGGCTCTCTGACGGCTCTGGCTGCTCATGGCTCTCTGACGGCTCTGGCTGCTCATGGCTCTCTGACGGCTCTGGCTGCTCATGGCTCGCTGGCGGCTCTGGCAGATCCTGTCTGGTTGGCGGCTCTGGCAGATCCTGTCTGGTTGGCGGCTCTGGCAGATCCTGTCTGGTTGGCGGCTCTGGCAGATCCTGTCTGGTTGGCGGCTCTGGCAGATCCTGTCTGGCTGACGGCTCTAGCGGCTCCTGTCTGGCGGATGGCTCTGTAGGCTCATGGCAGACGGGCGGCTTTGCAGGCTCATGGCAGACGGGCGGCTTTGCAGGCTCCTGGCAGACGGATGGCTCAGACGGCGCTGGGGAGACGGATGGCTCAGATGGCGCTGGGGAGACGGATGGCTCAGATGGCGCTGGGGAGACGGATGGCTCAGATGGCGCTGGGGAGACGGATGGCTCAGATGGCGCTGGGGAGACGGATGGCTCTGGCCGGATACGGTGCACTGGTAGCCTAGTGCGTAGTGTAGACACTGTAGGTACTAGGCTGGGGCGGGGAGGTGGCGCCGGAAATACCGGACCGTGGAGACGTACTGGCACTCTTGAGCATTGAGCCTGCCCAACCTTACCTGGTTGAATGCTCCCGGTTGCCCGACCAGTGCGGGGAGGTGGAATAACCCGCACCGGCCTATGTAGGCGAACCGGGGAAACCATGCGTAAGGCAGGTGCCATGTATGCCGGCCCGAGGAGACGCACTGGAGACCAGACGCGTTGAGCCGGCCTCATGACACCTGGCTCAATACCCAATCTAGCCCTACCAGTGCGGGGAGGTGGAATAACCCGCACTGGGCTATGCACTCGTACAGGAGACACCGTGCGCTCTACTGCGTAACACGGCGCCTGCCCGTACTCCCGCTCTCCACGGTAAGCCTGGGAAGTGGGCGCAGGTCTCCTACCTGCCCTTGGCCCACTACCTCTTAACCCCCCCCCAAGAAATTTTTGGGAATTACTTACGGGCTTTTTGGGCTTCCGTGCCAGACGCGTTCCCTCATAGCTCCGGTTCCTCTCCCCGGTAGCCTCTGCACTCCCCAGTGCCTCCAGCTGCTCCCATGGCTTTTCGGGCTTCCAGCCACGTCTCCTTGCTGCCTCCTCAAACCACCGCTCCTGGGCTTTAGCTGCCTCCCTCTCTTCCTGAGAACGGCGATTTTCTCCTGCCTTAGCCCAGGGACCTTCTCCATTCATTATCTGCTCCCAAGTCCAGAAATCCTTGTTTTCCCGTCCCTTTCTCCGTCGACTCCGCTGCTTGGCTCTGGAGTGGGGGGTGATTCTGTAACGGCTGTCCTCCTCTTCTTCATCCGAAGAGGAGCAGGGATTGAACCAAGGCGCAGTGGAGTTTGAATACATAATGAATTTATTGACAAGACGAAAAAACACGAACTTGACTATACACTAACAAAACAAATAAACGGTGTAGAACAGATCTGAACGACGGACTCACATAACACACGAGAACGCACGAACAGGGGAAAAAGCCTACACATAAATGACACTTAACAAACAAACCGAAACCAGTCCTGTGTGGCGCAACGACATACACAAACACAGGAGACAATCACCCACCACGAACACTGTGACAACGCCTACCTAAATATGACTCTTAATTAGAGGAACGCCAAACACCTGCCTCTAATTAAGAGCCATACCAGGCAACCCAAAACCAACACAGAAACAGAAAACATAGAATGCCCACCCAACCTCACGTCCTGACCAACTAACACACATAACAACTAACATAAATAGGTCAGGAACGTGACAGTAGTAGAATACACAAGGTACAATTTTCGAAATGTCAGTTAACATTTTTTAGATTGGTTAGTTAATTTAGCCAGCTATCAAAACTTGTAATAATCATGGCTGAATAATGACCAGGTACGCAGGGCACAACATTTTCTCCCCACCCTGTGGCAAAATGTGTAGAATTTCAGGATATTTTCTGAAAGTTTGATTTTTGTTTTTGAAAAAGGTTCTGTAAAGTACCTTTTCTGCTAACAGATCAAGGTCTCCACATCAGTTTTTCCTGCTAACAGTTCATGTGTTAAGGCTAATTGTATAGCTAATAGTTTATGTGTTTGTGAAGAGGGCTCGACAAAACCTATTCCCCCTCAGGAGACTGAAAAGATTTGGCTTGGGTCCTCAGCTCCTCAAAGGGTTCTACAGCTGCACCATCGAGAGCATCCTGACTGGTTGCATCACCGCCTGGTATGGCAACTGCTCGGCCTCCGACCACAAGGCACTATAGAGGGTAGTGCGTACGGCCCAGTACATCACCGGGGCCAAGCTTCCTGCTATCCAGGACCTCTATACCAGGCGGTGTCAGAGGAAGGCCCTAAAATTGTCAAAGACTCCAGCCACCCTAGTCATAGACTGTTCTTTCTGCTACTGCATGGCAAGCGGTACCGGAGCGCCAAGTCTAGGTCCAAGAGGCTTCTAAACAGCTTCTACCTCCAAGCCATAAGATTCCTGTACACCTAATTAAATGTCTACCCAGACTATTTCCATTTCCCCCCCTCCCTCCCTTTTACACTGCTGCTGTTGTTATCATCTATGCATAGTTACTTTAATAACTCTACCCACATGTACATATTACCTCAACTAACCGGTGCCCCCGCACATTGACTCTGTACTGGTACCCCCCTGTATATAGTATCGCTATTGTTATTTTACTGCTGCTCTTTAATTACTTGTTACTTTTATTTCTTATTCTTATCCATATTTATTTTTATTTTTTAAACTGCATTGTTGGTTAGGGGCTCGTAAATAAGCATTTCACTGCAAGGTGACACCTGTTGAATTTGGCGCATGTGACTAATACAATTTTATTTTATTTGAGATTGACTGGTGTGAATGAAGCTACATGCAGCATTCAATGTGTGATAATGGCTAGGGTAATTTATGCTTGTTTTTGCTGTTCTCCAAATAATATTTTTGCATTGTATAGAAATGCAATAAATGAGCTTGAACTTCTTTACTGGAGTCGAAGCCTGCCGACCTCACTAAAACTCAGACCCTAAGTACGACCCTGTAGAAACAGACATTGAACAACAAATTATTAAAAGCAAGCTCATTTGTATGCATGACTTGAAATAAACTGAGCAGGAGGTCTTGTCAACATTTTCAATCTATGAAAGAATGTAAGACTTACTGTTTCTTTTTCGGAAACATGCAAGACAATTTGACATAGTTCCATTGGAAAATGACTGGGACATGTTTTTGATAAAGGAAAGCATTATACCTGTGTTCTAAGAGATCAAATCATATCTTTGTCATGTCAATGTCTAATCACCATCTATAGGTCAGCCAATATATCCCATAGATACATGTCTGAAGAGGAAGAAGTGAGTAATATTGACAACTCATTGGGCATATTAATATGAAGGGTCATAGTTGTGGTAATTTTTTATCCCTAATAGCTACACAAAGAACATATGACAATGGGCAACACATCCTCCGGAAATTATGGGAATGAGAGTCAGTATTAAACACATTTTTATGCAAATAAAAATATGGCGGTGTTATCAGCTAACAATATATGAATGTACTGACTCTGTCATGGAAATAGTATGGGGGAAAGAGTGTGGCTAAATCTTATACGCTATTTCTCAACAGCTACTTTAATGTCAAAGTGAAGTTACAAGGTACATTCTTACACAGGAGACTCAAAGTCAATCTTAAATTAATCTTTGTCTATTGTCAGCGCTCTGGAGAGGTTCCAACAAACTTGATGCACCATAGTGAACGTCTGTCAGGAGCTCTAATGGGACAGTCCCGTTTAGTTCTCTTATAAACTGACAAGTCATATTTGCATGATTTTGCTTATCCATGATAAATGATTCATTAACGTTTGCTTCATTCATGTGACTGTCCAATACTGGGTCATGCATGTGACAGACCAATACCTCACGAGGCTTCTTTTCGCTAAGCTGAGACCTTGAAACTGAGATATCCCTTTCTCTAAACAAGGTTCTGGGCGTACTGCCAAATTGCAGACACTGATAGTGAGGATTCGTTCAATCAGTAACTTGCATGAACACAGAAATTGGTTTATAGAAAAGCACAAACAGAGAATACAGAAAAATAGAAATAGAAAAGCACCAACATAACGTTTTCCATCACACAAATTTGTGGCAGCAGTTTGGGGAAGGCCCTTTCCTGTTTCAGCATGACAATGCCCCCGTGCACAAAGCAAGGTCCATACAGAAATGGTTTGTCGAGATCGGTGGGGAAGAACTTGATTGGCCTGCACATAGCCCTAACCTCAACCTCATTGAACACCTTTTGGATGAATTGGAACACCGACTGCGAGCCAGGCCTAATCGCCCAACATCAGTGCCCGACCTCACTAATGCTCTTGTGGCTGAATGGAGGCAAGTCCCTGCAACAAGGTTCCAACATCTAGTGGATAGCCTTTCCAGAAGAGTGGAGGCTGTTATAGCAGCAAAGGCGGGACCACCTCCTTATTAATGCCCATGATTTTGGAATGATATGTTCAACAAGCAGGTGTCCACATACTTTTGGTCATGTAGTATAACTCATAAATGCCTCATGAGCTTAGTTCAACTGTCATACCCCATCAGAACCCAGAATTTAAGTTTGGTTTGCTCCAATGTTGGTAAACATACACTGAATAGTCTCAAAACATGGTTAAAACTATCATTTTGAAATCATGGATGGTCAATCCTTGCATCCATACCTCTATCTATGAATTTGAGTGGTTACATTTTTCCAGGCCCATCCCTCAGCTTTCTTCCAAAACCGAGGCGGGGTGCCCGCTTTGTTATTGTTTCAATAAAGGATTCTAGCTTTAATGTGATTGACA
This sequence comes from Salvelinus fontinalis, assembly GCF_029448725.1. Lineage (NCBI taxonomy): Eukaryota > Metazoa > Chordata > Actinopteri > Salmoniformes > Salmonidae > Salvelinus > Salvelinus fontinalis. The sequence continues at coordinate 23,552,831 of NC_074678.1, read as the reverse complement.
CCCCAGGAAGGAAGTACAAATATTTGAAAAAGGAAATAGATAAGTATTTGAAGCCACACACAACCACCGATGATATTCTACAGGTGATCAGGCTGGGGAGAGGTAAGGAACGCTGTGCACTGGATTCAGAATAATTTTGGAAAGGATGCAGCGTCACATATCATTGTGCTGTTCACCCATGTTGATCAGTTTAAGGGACAAACAACTCAATTCTACAAGCCCTCACCAAGGACTTTGCTGGTAAATATCATTCAATAATGATAAAAAGGAAGCATGCGATCAGGTTACAGATCTGTTGAGGAAGATAGAGCAGATGGAGAGGAATGGCGGAAAAGGCTACAACAGTGAGATGTTGAACCAGAGAGAGGTCAAAAAGAATAACAAATTGTAGGTGCTAAGAAAGGGGCTTTTGTCACATGACCAGGTATTGCTACTGGAGCTCCAGAATTGGCATTGTTCACAGCTCCAGAATTGCCTGCATTGGCAATAGCAGCAATAAGTGCAGGAGCTGCAACATCAGGAGGAAAGTAGGAGATCTGGCAGTGTCTGGGGATCGAGAGAAGTGACAACCTACAAGCAACACTCCTGTAAAATCAACATCAACACTTAGATTGTAGTAGAGCTACATTATGACAAGAAGATCTGCGTAGACCAGGAACACTGCAAATAAGGGTTTAGGGGATTTTAGAACACATTTCAGTTAATGATTGTGACATTTGTCATACATGTCTGAAATAAACAATTTGATGATTATAAAACATTTAAATATAACATGTTAAATCAATTATATCAATTTCCGAACAGGTTCTAGGGGGGGCCTGGGTGGGGATGGCCATGGGCACGAGCATGAAATAATTCCACTTAACAGTTCATCTATAAGTCTGATGGTTGGTGTGCTCAGGGATCCCACACGACGCAGCCAACAGTTAAATCACCTAATTTCAATGCCAATTGTATTATTCTCAACATAAATCCACTGCTCTGTATTTAACAGGCTGGCTTAGCGCAGGCAGGTATGCACACAGTTACGCATGCACGCACGCGCACACACACATAGTAGCAGAAGACTGAGGTACCATTCCTTTACCCAGGGGACTGTTTAAATCACACAGCTTAACTACTTTCCCTTCTGTCTGCTGTACCGTCTGAGTTACCAACTGTGTGTGTATAGGTACGTGAACATGCATCAATGTTAACCCAGGTCTGTGTGCCACAAGACTGTATTAGCCTGTTGAACTAAAGCCATTAACTCTGTAAGCCAACACAAGTCTTAAAGTCTCAGGTTCACCGTCTCTTACACTGTACACAATACATTATCTGTATATCCACTTTCTCTCTGTTTCTCCCTTTCTTCCTCACTTACTATCTCTATTTCTCCCTTCCTCACTTACTCTCTCTTTCTCACTTCCTTCCTCACTTACTCTCTTTCTCTCTCCCTCTTCTCTCTCTTTAAATCTCCCTCTCCTATCTCTCTTTAAATCTCCCATCTACCGTCTCTCTTTAAATCTCCCTCTTCTATCTCTCTTTAAATCTCCCTCTCCTATCTCTCTTTAAATCTCCCTCTCCTAGCTCTCTTTAAATCTCCCTCTCCTATCTCTCTTTAAATCTCCCTCTCCTATCTCTCTTTATATCTCCCTCTCCTATCTCTCTTTAAATCTCCCTCTCCTATCTCTCTTTAAATATCCCTATCCTATCTCTCTTTAAATCTCACTCTCCTATCTCTCTTTAAATCTCCCACTCCTCCTCTGCTCTTCTCTTCTCTTGTATTTTATTTAACCATTATTTAACTCTCTGAAGAGGGAAGCTTATGTGAGGCCTGCCCAAGGGACTTTACAATACAGAGCTGTGTGTGTGTGTGCTTCTTTGTGTGTGTGCCATCAGGGACTTGACAGCACAGAACATTCCTGGATGTTGTGCCCAGTCTCAGGGAGAGCCAGTGTGCTCTCTCCCCTTCCTTCTCTCCTCCTCTCTCGCTTTGCTCTCTCTTGGAATTTGAGTGTAGATGTGGAACCAGGTACCATAGGGGGTTACTCTGCTGGTCAGGGAGCAGTGAGAGGACAACAGAACCAAGCCGAGAGTTCTGAGTCATGGAACGATCATAACTCAGGAATGAAAAACACAAAACTCGTTCACCACTGAGAAAGAGAGATATGAGTTAAGCCTATGGGTTGACGTGACTAATCAGTAATGCTTTACTACCACAGTTTTACAGTTGTTAATGTCACAGTCATATTTCATGCATTCTGGACAGCTGGAACAGCGTTTCCTTTTTGACATGAAAACCTCCAATATTTTCCTCCCAAACTAAGTCTGAGGTCATTGCTAAGAGAAAGATCTATCTGTCAACATAAAATCCATCAAGAAAAAACATGAGTATAAGAACCTAATCACCAGCTAATCATCTAACTACAGTTGGATCAGAACAATGATAACAGCCGTAGTGCCATATTAGTCTGCAGGTCTGGAGGCTGTATAAAGCTGTGCTGGTTAAACAGAGACAGAGCCTTATCTTTCTTCCTGACTGGAGAGGGATGTGTATGGCGGTTTGTGTATGTCTGTGGAGACCATGACTGAGCCATGACTGAGCTGTGAGTTGTGTGACTGAGCCGGGTGACAAACACACATTTTACGCCCTGATAGCCTGAACAGTGGGAACATCCTGCCTGCTGCAGATTCTCAGGCTAACCTCTATACCAACTAACCCGGCCTGATGTACATACTAATCAGGCTTGATACTATCTGTAGGTTTATACAACCTCTGTAGGCTAACCAGTCCTGATACAAACATGGTACAGCAACAAGTTAGTTGCTTAGTTCTGAAAAGACTGAAATAAACTACCCGCATTATTGCCACACAGTCGATCTAATGGGTGAAATATACAGTACCAGTCAAAAGTTTGGACACAGCTACTCATTCAAGGGTTTTTATTTATTTTGACTACTTTCTACATTGTAGAATAATGGTGAAGACATTTAAACTATGAAATAACACATATGGAATCATGTAGTAACCAGAAAAGTGTTAAACAAATCAAAATATATTTTATCTTTTAGATTCTTCAAAGTAGCCACCTATAAGTCTGAGCCAATCAGTTGTGTTGTGACAAGGTAGGGGTGGTATACAGAAGATAGCATTATTTGGTAAAAGACCATGTCCATATTATGTCAAGAACAGCTCAAATAAGCAAAGATAAATGACAGTCCATCATCAAGGAAGACCCAGAGTTACCTCTGCTGCAGAGGATAAGTTCATTAGAGTTACCAGTCTCAGAAATTGCAGCCGAAATTAATGCTTCACAGAGTTCAAGTAACAGACACATCTCAACATCAACTGTTCAGAGGAGACTGCGTGAATCAGGCCTTCGTGGTCGAATTGCTGCTAAGAAACTACTACTAAAGGACACCAATAAGAGGAAGAGACTTGCTAGGGCCAAGAAACACAAGCAATGGACATTAGACCGGTGGAAATCGGTCCTTGAGTCCAAATTTGAGATTTTTGGTTCCAACCGCCATGTCTTTGTGAGATGCAGAGTAGGTGAACAGTTGATCTCTGCATGTGTGGTCCCCCCCCCCCCCCCCCCCCCCCCCCCCCGTGAAGCATGGAGGAGGAGGTGTGATGGTGTGGGGGTGCTCTGCTCATGATTTATTTAGAATTCAAGGCACACTTAACCAGCATGGCTACCACAGCATTCTGCAGCAATCTGGTTTGCACTTAGTGGGAGTATCATTTGTTTTTCAACAGGACAATGACCCAAAACACACCTCCAGGATGTGTAAGGGCAATTTGACCAAGAAGGAGAGTGCATCAGATGACCTGGTCTCCACAACTACCCAACCTCAACCCAATTGAGATGGTTTGGGATGAGTTGGACTGCAGAGTGAAGGAAAAGCAACCAACAAGTGCTCAACATATCTGGGAACTCCTTCAAGGCTGTTGGAAAATGATTCCAGGTGAAGCTGGTTGAGAGAATGCCAAGCGTGTGCAAATCTGTCATCAAGGCAAAGGGTGACTATTTTGAAGAATCTAAAGTATAAAATATATTTTATAACACTTTTTTAGTTACTACATGATTCCATATGTGTTATTTCATAATTTTGATGTCTTCACTATTATTCTACAATGTAGAAAATAGTAAAAATAAAGAAAAACCCTGGAATAAGTAGGTGTGCCCAAACTTTTGACTGGTACTGTGTATCTGACAGAAGGTTGAAATATATATTTGACAGAGTGAGTGTTGATGGGGTTGTAAGTCATAGCTTCCTAGGGGGCGCCATAATGATGAAATACTGCGGGGTCCAGACATTATGCACAGAGTAGGGTCCATGAGGGGAGCTTTCTCAGAGAGAAGGGAGCGGGCAGGGGATTAAGAGAGGGGTAGAGAGGGAGAGAGGAATGGAAAGAGAATGAGGGGTAGAAGGAAAGAGAGAATGGGGGAGAGAATAAAGAGAGGGAGATTGTGTAATTAGTGGGATCTTCTCTGGTTTTGTTTTTATGGATCTGCCTTGCGTCATTGGCCGGGAGGCAGAGAACAACATTTTGCAAGGCTCTAAATGTGTGTGTGTGTATGTGTGTCAGAGGCCTCAGTGGGGGATGAAGCCTTACTGGGTTTTGATTGGCTAGCTGGGGCAGGCGTGTAATTCTTGGCGTCTGGTGTGTGTTACTGATCTCTGTGTCTAAAGAGGTTCTAACTCCGCTATGATCACACACACACGGCTGTTCTTACTCAGTTGGGGTTCTGTTCCGGCACAGTTTCGGTTCCTCAGAGGGAACAGAGAGAACAGCATCAGATATTGGTTATTAACAGAGCAAAGTAGAGTCATACATTATATCTCACTGTGATTACCAGCAGAGTCATACTGTATATCTCACTGTGATTACCAGCAGTCATTTAGTATACAATATCTCACTGTGATTACCAGCAGTCATTCAGTATACAATATCTCACTGTGATTACCAGCAGTCATTGTCACGATCGTCTTGATAAGAGAGAGAGGACCAAGGCTGTAACGCTCTAGGTGTCGGGGTGTTTGTGGAATCAGACGCAGGAACAGCAGAGCTTCAATAGGTTGAGTTTAATTCCCAACTCGTAAACAAACAATGTCCAAACCGGACTACTGGGTGTCAAATAAACACCTGTCTTCAAACATGAAGACAAAACCAGTACACACACACGAACCACTCCCGAAATCCAAAGAAACAGACAAACAATCCCGCACAAAGAAGCAGACAGGCTGGCTGACTAATAAAGCCACCCTGATTGCCAATTCCCTCAAACCAGGTGATAACCATAAACACATAAGGAGGGGGAGGAAAAAGAGTCAGTAGCAGCTAGTAGGCCGGTGACGACGACCGCCGAGCGCCACCCGAACGGGAAGGAGAGCCTGCCTCGGTTGAAGTCGTGACAGTACCCCCCCTCTGACGCGCGGCTCCCGCAGCGCGCCGACACCGGCCTCGAGGTCGACCCGGAGGACGAGGCGCAGGGCGCTCCGGATGGAGGCGATGGAAATCCTTTACCATAGATGGATCCAACATGTCCTCCACCGGTACCCAGCACCTCTCCTCCGGACCGTACCCCTCCCAGTCCACGAGGTACTGTAGGCCCCTCGCCCGGCGTCTCGAGTCCAGAATGGCCCGTATCGTGTACGCCGGGGACCCCTCGATGTCCAGAGGGGGACCAGCTACCACCGGCCTGAGGAGAGACACATGAAACGAGGGGTTAATACGATAATAGGAAGGGAGTTTTAATCGATAACACACCTCGTTTATTCTCCTCAGGACTTTGAATGGCCCTACACACTGCGGCCTCAGCTTCCGGCAGGGCAAGCGGAGGGGTAGGTTTCGGGTCGAGAGCCAGACCCTTTCCCCCGGTACAAACACGGGGGCCCCACTGCGGTGGCGGTCAGCGCTCCTCTTCTGCCTTCCAGTAGCTTGTTGAAGGGACTCCCGGACGGCCCTCCAGGTCTCCTTGGAGCACTGTACCAACTCCTCCACCGCAGGAGCCTCGGTCTGGCTCGGATGCCATGGTGCCAGGACCGGCTGGTACCCCAACACACACTGAAAGGGGGACACATTAGTAGAGGAGTGGCGTAGTGAGTTCTGGGCCATCTCAGCCCAGGGAATGTATCTCGCCCACTCCCCTGGCCGGTCCTGACAATACGACAGCAGAAACCTACCCACCTCCTGGTTCACTCTCTCCACCTGCCCATTACTCTCGGGGTGATACCCGGAAGTCAGGCTGACCGTGACCCCCAGATGCTCCATGAACGCCCTCCACACTCGGGACGTGAACTGGGGGCCCCGATCAGAAACAATATCCTCCGGCACCCCGTAGTGCCGGAAGACGTGAGTGAATAAGGCCTCCGCAGTCTGTAGGGCAGTAGGGATACCGGGCAACGGGAGGAGACGACAGGACTTAGAAAACCGATCCACAATTACCAGAACCGTAGTGTTTCCCTGAGAGGGAGGCAGATCGGTCAGGAAGTCTACAGACAGATGAGACCATGGCCGTTGTGGAACGGGGAGGGGTTGCAACTTCCCTCGAGGAAGGTGCCTAGGAGCCTTACTCTGAGCGCATACCGAACAGGAGGAGACATAAACCCTAACGTCTCGAGCTAAGGTAGGCCACCAATACCTCCCCCGAAGGCTCCCCACTGTCCTTGTCACCCCGGAGTGACCCGAGGAGGGTAGGACACGAGCCCACCGAATAAGGCGGTCCCGAACACCAAGCGGTACGTACTTGCGGCCCGCCGGACACTGAGGAGGCGCGGGTTCCGCTCGTAGCGCCCGCTCGATGTCCGAGTCCACCTCCCATACCACCGGCGCGATCAGCCTCGAGGCGGGGATGATGGGAGTGGGTTCAGTGGTCCTCTCCTCCGTGTCGTAAAGGCGGGACAGTGCGTCTGCCTTTACGTTTTTTGAACCGGGTCTATAGGACAACGTGTACCTAAACCGGGTGAAAAACATGGCCCACCTTGCCTGACGTGGGTTCAGTCTCCTAGCTGCCCGAATATACTCCAGATTCTGGTGGTCGGTCCAGATGAGAAAAGGGTGCTTAGCCCCCTCAAGCCAGTGTCTCCACACCTTCAGAGCCCTGACCACCGCTAACAACTCCCGATCCCCCACATCATAGTTACGCTCCGCTGCACTGAGCTTACTAGAGAAGAAAGCGCAGGGGCGGAGTTTTGGTGGCGCACCCGAGCGCTGTGATAGCACGGCACCCACCCCAGCCTCGGAAGCGTCCACCTCCACTATGAATGCTAAAGAGGGATCCGGATGCGCCAACACGGGACCCTCCGTGAACAGAACCTTCAACCTGTTGAAAGCTCCGTCCGCCGGCGCTGACCACCGCAACCTCACCGGACCCCCCCTCAGCAGTGAGGTAATGGGAGCCGCTACCTGGCCAAAACCCCGGATAAATCTCCGGTAGTAGTTGGCAAAACCCAAAAACCGCTGCACCTCTTTTACCGTGGTCGGAGTCGGCCAATTACGCACGGCCTTTATGCGGTCACTCTCCACCACCACCCCCGAGGTGGAAATGCGATAACCCAGGAAGGAGACGGCTTGTTTGGAAAACACACACTTCTCAGCCTTGACGTATAAGTCATGCTCCAGCAGTCTGCCAAGCACTTTGCGCACTAGAGATACATGCGCGGCGTGAGTAGTTGAGTAGATCAGAATGTCATCGATATACACAACTACCCCCTGCCCGTGCAGGTCCCTGAGAATGTCGTCTACAAAGGATTGGAACACGGCTGGAGCATTCTTTAACCCATACGGCATGACGCAGTACTCATAGTGGCCCGATGTGGTACTAAATGCGGTTTTTCACTCGTCTCCCTCCCGAATACGCACCAGGCTGTACGCGCTCCTGAGGTCCAGTTTTGTAAAGAACTGCGCTCCGTGAAATGATTCCACCGCCGAAGCGATGAGAGGTAGTGGGTAACTAAACCCCACCGTGATGGCATTTAGACCTCTATAATCAATACACGGACGCAAACCTCCCTCCTTTTTCTTCACAAAAAAGAAACTCGAGGAGACGGGTGAGATGGAGGGCCGAATGTACCCCTGTCCCAGAGATTCCGTGACATATGTCTCCATAGCCAACGTCTCCTCTTGGGACAAAGGGTACACGTGACTCTTAGGAAGCGCAGCGTTAACCTGGAGATCTATCGCACAATCCCTACCCGGTCGATGTGGTGGTAATTTCGTCGCTTTCTTTTTACAGAAAGCGATTGCCAAATCGGCATACTCGGGGGGAATGCGCACCGTGGAACCCTGGTCTGGACTCTCCACCGACGTGGCACCAATGGAAACTCCCAGACACCTTCCAGAACACTCCTCTGACCACCCCTGGAGAACCCCCTGTCTCCACGAAATATTGGGATTGTGCCGGGCCAGCCAGGGAATACCCAGCACCACTGGAAACGCAGGCGAATCGATAATGTATAGACTGATACGTTCCCTATGATTCCCCTGCGTCACCATGTCCAGGGGAACTGTGGCCTCCCTGACCACCCCTGACCCAAATGTCCGGCTATCTAGGGAGTGCACGGGAAAGGGAGAATCTATCGGCACAAGCGGAACGCCCAACTCTCGGGCGAGTCCGCGATCCATAAAGTTCCCAGCTGCACCTGAATCGACTAGTGCCCTATGCTGAGAAGAGGGGATAAAATCAAGGAAAAAAATTGAGACAAACATGTGACCGACAGGAGGTTCTGAGTGAGTTTGGTGCTGACTCACCTGGGGTGATCGAGAAGCGTCCCGCCTGACATCTCGACTCCCAGACAGACCCCCCCAGCACCGATCGGCCGTGTGTCCTCTCCGACCACAGTTGGTGCAGGGGAGGCCTCGTCCTCCGATACCCCTAGGCGCGGCCCCTCCCAACTCCATCGGGATGGGAGCCGGGGCGCTGGGTGGTGGAACGCACAGGACCCTCTCCGAACGCCCGCGGGCAGCCAGCAGATTGTCCAGTCGGATGGACATGTCGATGAGCTCATCCAACGACAGAGCGATGTCCCGACACGCTAGCTCCCTACGGACGTCCTCCCGGAGACTACACCGGTAGTGGTCAATAAGGGCCCTGTCGTTCCACCCTGATCCCGCGGCCAAGGTCCGGAACTCCAGCGCGAAATCCTGTGCGCTCCTCCTCTCCTGCCTTAGATGAAATAGTCTCTCACCCGCCGCTCGGCCGTCTGTGGGGTGGTCGAACACAGCACGAAAACGACGGGTAAACTCTGGGTAGTGCTCCTTCACGGAGTCCGGGCCATTCCAGACTGCGTTGGCCCACTCCAGAGCACGACCCGTTAGGCAGGAGACGAGGACACTCACCCTCCCGAGGGAGTGGGGCGAACAGTGGCCAGGTATAGCTCCAGTTGGAGTAATAACCCCTGACAACCTGCCGCTGTTCCATCATAATCCCTCGGGAGCGTAAGACGGAGCGCGCTGGAGACGGGGGATGGAGAATCCTGGGGAGGGGGAGCCGAAGGTGGAGAGAGGAGCCCACTCCTCTCCCATCGCTCCATTCTCTCCATCATTTGATCCATGGCGGATCCGATCCGATGGAGGACGGTGGTGTGGTGGAGAACCCGTTCCTCCATCGATGGGAGAGGGTTAGCTGCTGCTCCTGCTGACTCCATGATGGTGCGGGATTCTGTAACGCTCTAGGTGTCGGGGTGTTTGTGGAATCAGACGCAGGAACAGCAGAGCTTCAATAGGTTGAGTTTAATTCCCAACTCGTAAACAAACAATGTCCAAACCGGACTACTGGGTGTCAAATAAACACCTGTCTTCAAACATGAAGACAAAACCAGTACACACACACGAACCACTCCCGAAATCCAAAGAAACAGACAAACAATCCCGCACAAAGAAGCAGACAGGCTGGCTGACTAATAAAGCCACCCTGATTGCCAATTCCCTCAAACCAGGTGATAACCATAAACACATAAGGGGGAGGAAAAAAGAGTCAGTAGCAGCTAGTAGGCCGGTGACGACGGCCACCCGAACGGGAAGGAGAGCCTGCCTCGGTTGAAGTCGTGACAAAGGCGCAGCGTGTGAAAAATACATCTTTTAATGAAGGAAAAACCAAACACTTACAAAATGAACAAAACAAACGATTGTGAAGCTAAACTGAACTAAGTGCACACATGCAACATAGAACATAGACAACACCCCACAAAAGCCTACTGCCTATGGCTGCCTTAAATATGGCTCCCAATCAGAGACAATGAATGACAGCTGTCTCTGATTGAGAACCAATCTAGGCAGCCATAGACATAACTAGACAAGATTACTCTACTCTGCCCCATACACATACAACACCCCTAGACACTACAAAACACATACATTCCCCATGTCACACCCTGACCTAACTAAAAAACATAAAGAAAACAAAGAATACTAAGGCCAAGGTGTGACAGTACCCCCCCCCCCCCAAAGGTGCGGACTCCGACCGCACAACCTGAAATAGAAAGGGGAGGGTACGGGGTGGGCCCCATCATGGCGGCGGCTCGGGTGCGGGACGTGGCCCCCACTCCACCATTGTCAATACCCGCTTTGGTAGCCTCCTCCAAATGGCCACACTCCAAATTAACCCCACCGGATTAAGGGGCAGCACCGGACTAAGGGGCAGCACCGGACTAAGGGGCAGCACCGGACTAAGGGGCAGCTCCGGACTGGCTGGCGGATCCTGGCTGGCTGGCTCTGGCGGATCCTGGCTGGCTGGCTCTGGCGGATCCTGGCTGGCTGGCTCTGGCGGATCCTGGCTGGCTGGCTCTGGCGGATCCTGGCTGGCTGGCTCTGGCGGATCCTGGCTGTCTGGCTCTGGCGGGTCATGGCTGGATGACGGCTCTGGCTGGTCATGGCTGGATGACGGCTCTGGCTGGTCATGGCTGGATGACGGCTCTGGCTGGTCATGGCTGGATGACGGCTCTGGCTGGTCATGGCTGGATGACGGCTCTGGCTGGTCATGGCTGGATGACGGCTCTGGCTGGTCATGGCTCGCTGACGGCTCTGGCTGGTCATGGCTCGCTGACGGCTCTGGCTGGTCATGGCTCGCTGACGGCTCTGGCTGGTCATGGCTCGCTGACGGCTCTGTCTGGTCATGGCTCGCTGACGGCTCTGGCTGGTCATGGCTGGCAGAAGGCTCTGGCTGATCCTGTCTGGCGGAAAGCTCTGGCTGATCCTGTCTGGCGGAAGGCTTTGGCGGCTCCTGTCTGGCGGAAGGCTTTGGCGGCTCCTGTCTGGCGGGCGGCTCTAGCGGCTCCTGTCTGGCGGGCGGCTCTGAAGGCTCATGGCAGACGGGCAGTTCAGGCACCGTTTGGCAGACGGGCAGTTCAGGCGCCATTGGGCAGACGGCAGATTCTGGCCGGCTAAGATGCACTGTAGGCCTGGTGCGTGGTACCGGAACTGGAGGTACCGGGCTAAAGACACACACCTTCAGGCTAGTGCGGGGAACAACAACAGGGCACACTGGACTCTCAAAGCGTACTATAGGCCTGGTGCGTGGTACCAGCACTGGTGGTACCGGGCTGAGGGCACGCACATCAGGGTGAGTACGGGGAGAAGGAACAGTGCGTACAGGGCTCTGGAGACGCACAGGAGGCTTGATGCGTGGTGCCGGAACTGGAGGCACTGGGCTGGATACACGCACCACAGGGAGAGTGCGTGGAGGAGGAACAGGGCTCTGGAGACGCACTGGAAGCCTGGTGCGTGGTGTAGGCACTGGTGGTACTGGGCTGGAGTGGGGAGGTGGCGCCGGAAATACCGGACCATGCAGGCGTACTGGCTCCCTTGAGCACTGAGCCTGCCCAACCTTACCTGGTTGTATACTCCCCGTCGCCCGACCAGTGCGGGGAGGTGGAATAACCCGCACCGGGCTATGTAGGCGAACCGGGGACACCATGCGTAGGAGCTGGTATGTACCGCACCGGGCTATGCATACGTACAGGAGACACCCTGCGCTCTACTGCTTAACACGGTGTCTGCCCGTACTCTCGCTCTCCACGGTAAGTACAGGGAGTAGGCGCAGGTCTCCTACCTGACTTCGCCACTCTCCCTTCTAGCCCACCCCCAAGAAATTTTTGGGGTTTACTCACAGTCTTCCTTGCTAGTTGCGTACGCTCATAACTCCGGTTCCTCTCTCCGGTTGCCTCTGCTCTCCTAATCGCCTCCAGCTGTTCCCATGGGAGGCGATCTCTTCCAGCCAGGTTCTCCTCCCATGTTTAGCAACCCTTTCCGTCCAAAACATCCTCCCATGTCCACGAGTCCTGTTTTTTTCCCCGCTGTTGCTGGTTCCTCACACACTGTTTGATCCATGGTTGGTGGGGTGTTCTGTCACGATCGTCTTGATAAGAGAGAGAGGACCAAGGCGCAGCGCGTGAAAATACATCTTCTTCTAATGAAGGAAAAAACAAACACTTACAAAATGAACAAAACAAACGATCGTGAAGCTAAACTGAACTAAGTGCACACATGCAACATAGAACATAGACAACACCACACAAAAGCCTACTGCCCATGGCTGCCTTAAATATGGCTCCCAATCAGAGACAATGAATGACAGCTGTCTCTGATTGAGAACCAATCTAGGCAGCCATAGACATAACTAGACAACATTACTCTACTCTGCCCCATACACATACAACACCCCTAGACACTACAAAACACATACATTCCCCATGTCACACCCTGACCTAACTAAAAAACATGAAGAAAACAAAGAATACTAAGGCCAGGGCGTGACAGTCATTCAGTATACAATATCTCACTGTGATTACGAGCAGAGTCATACTGTATATCTCACTGTGATTACCCGCAGTCATTCAGTATACAATATATCACTGTGTTTACGAGCAGAGTCATACTGTATATCTCACTGTGATTACCAGCAGTCATTCAGTATACAATATATCACTGTGATTACGAGCAGTCATTCAGTAAACAATATCTCACTGTGATTACCAGCAGTCATTCAGTATACAATATCTCACTGTGATTACCAGCAGTCATTCAGTATACAATATCTCACTGTGATTACCAGCAGTCATTCAGTATACAATATATCACTGTGTTTACGAGCAGAGTCATACTGTATATCTCACTGTGATTACCAGCAGTCATTCAGTATACAATATATCACTGTGATTACGAGCAGTCATTCAGTAAACAATATCTCACTGTGATTACCAGCAGTCATTCAGTATACAATATCTCACTGTGATTACCAGCAGTCATTCAGTATACAATATCTCACTGTGATTACGAGCAGAGTCATACTGTATATAAAAATTGTTCCAAGATGGCTTAGCAGTTCAGATGTCATTTTTGTCCTCGTACTGTCTTGTCCTGTATATATATATTTACATATATATTTACACCTTCTTCGCATATCTTTTATATTTTTTTATTATCCAAGAACTCAATTACAAAAGCTTTCCTGCAACCCGCCTCACCAATTACAACAAAAAAAAGTATTATTTACCTCAAATCTGAAAATCCATAGTGGAAGCTAACCAGGGGCTAATCAGAAGTTAGCCAGAAAGCTAACCAGAAGTTAGCCAGAAAGCTAACCAGAAGCTAGCCGAAAGCTAGCCGAAAGCTAATCTGAAGCTGCCCAGAAGTTAGCCGGCTTGCTGGCTAGCGTTGGTGTTTCAGCTGCCCACGTTTTGTGGTCATCAGCTATTCCTTTAGCTCGATAATCTACCGGCACTTTTGTGCAACGCGACTCGGACCGGAGCATACCGGGCCTTTTTTTTCTCTCAGTTTCCCCAGATTTCAGCCGCAGGCTCTGGACATTTGCACCTTGATTTCGCAGCTAGCTAGCTGCAAACCGTGTGACTATTGGCTTACGTCGATCCCGGAGCAAACTTAAATTATTCCGGATCTAGCCAGCTGAGGAGTTCCATCAGCCATTCCTGGGCTACAGTCACCTATCCGGACCCGTTTTTTTATTTTTTTTATTTTTTATTTTTTGCTGCAGATACGGAGCTACACCGGGCCTTCACGATTGACTGCCGACGTTATCTGCCCGAGGGAGTTATCCAACTGGCACCTCCGTCGCGACGTTACCTGAACGCTCATCTGGGGCCCGCTAATCGTTAGCTGTCTTATCGGCTGCTATCTGAATAAGTATATCGGACAAAAAAAATTCTTGGGTCACTATATCTATTTTGCCAATTGGATTGATCCCCTCTACAAGACACGGAACCCCACTAATCTACCGACGGAAACGCACGAGGTGTCTAAAAATAGACCTCCATCCTATGCTATCTTGCTACCGATAGCCATCTACCCGGCCAGCTGTCTGGATCGCCGTGACCCCAACCAACCTCTACTCACTGGACCCTTATTGATCACTCGATTAAGCATGCCTCTCCTTAATGTAAATATGCCTTGTCCATTGCTGTTCTGGTTAGTGTTTATTGGCTTATTTCACTGTAGGGCCTCTAGCCCTGCTCACTATACCATATCCAACCTTTCAGTTCCACCACCCACATATGCGATGACATCACCTGGTTTCAATGATGTTTCTAGAGACAATATCTCTCTCATCATCACTCAATACCTAGGTTTACCTCCACTGTATTCACATCCTACCATACCTTTGTCTGTACATTGTTCCTTGAAGCTATTTTATCGCCCCCAGAAACGTCCTTTTACTCTCTGTTCTAGACGTTCTAGACGACCAATTCTCATAGCTTTTAGCCGTACCCTTATCCTACTCCTCCTCTGTTCCTCTGGTGATGTAGAGGTGAATCCAGGCCCTGCAGTACCTAGCTCCACTCCTATTCCCCAGGCGCTCTCTTTTGATGACTTCTGTAACCGTAATAGCCTTGGTTTCATGCATGTTAACATTAGAAGCCTCCTCCCTAAGTTTGTTTTGTTCACTGCTTTAGCTCAACCCGGTTGTTTTAGCCGTGTCTGAATCCTGGCTTAGAAAGACCACCAAAAATTTTGACATTTTCATCCCCAACTACAAGATTTTCAGACAAGATAGAACGGTGTTGCAATCTACTGCAAAGATTGCCTGCAGAGTTCTGTTTTACTATCCAGGTCTGTTCCCAAACAATTTGAACTTCTACTTTTAAAAATCCACCTCTCTAAAAACAAGTCTCTCACCGTTGCCGCCTGCTATAGACCACCCTCTGCCCCCAGCTGTGCTCTGGACACCATATGTGAACTGATTGCCCCCCATCTATCTTCAGAGCTCGTGCTGCTAGGCGACCTAAATTGGAACATGCTTAACACCCCAGCCATCCTACAATCTAAGCTTGATGCCCTCAATCTCACACAAATTATCAATGAACCTACCAGGTACCACCCCAATTCCGTAAACACGGGCACCCTCATAGATATCATCCTAACCAACTTGCCCTCCAAATACACCTCTGCTGTTTTCAACCAAGATCTCAGCGATCACTGCCTCATTGCCTGCATCCGTAATGGGTCAGCGGTCAAATGACCTCCAATCATCACTGTCAAACGCTCCCTGAAACACTTCAGCGAGCAGGCCTTTCTGATCGACCTGGCCGAGGTATCCTGGAAGGATATTGATCTCATCCCGTCAGTAGAGGATGCCTGGATATTTTTTTTAAATGCCTTCCTCACCATCTTGAATAAGCATGCCCCATTCAAGAAATTTAGAACCAGGAACAGATATAGCCCTTGGTTCTCTCCTGACCTGACTGCCCTTAACCAACAGAAAAACATCCTATGGCGTTCTGCATTAGCATCGAACAGCCCCCGTGATATGCAACTTTTCAGGGAAGCTAGAAACCAATATACACAGGCAGTTAGAAAAGCCAAGGCTAGCTTTTTCAAGCAGAAATTTGCTTCCTGCAACATAAATTCAAAAAAGTTCTGGGACACTGTAAAGTCCATGGAGAATAAGAACACCTCCTCCCAGCTTCCAACTGCACTGAAGATAGGAAACACTGTCACCACCGACAAATCCACTATAATTGAGAATTTCAATAAGCATTTTTCTACGGCTGGCCATGCTTTCCACCTGGCTACCCCTACCCCGGTCAACAGCACTGCCCTCCCCTCTGCTACTCGCCCAAGCCTTCCCCATTTCTCTTTCTCCCAAATACAGTCAGCTGATGTTCTGAAAGAGCTGCAAAATCTGGACCCTTACAAATCAGCCGGGCTAGATAATCTGGACCCTTTCTTTCTAAAACTATATGCTGAAATTGTTGCCACCCCTATTACTAGCCTTTTCAACCTCTCTTTCGTGTCGTCTGAGATTCCCAAAGATTGGAAAGCAGCTGCGGTTATCCCCCTCTTCATTCAAATATTTTTTATTGAACACACACAGGAATGGTGTATAGGTATGAAAGGCAGGTATACAATTTTTAACTAAACATAAAAGAGCAGACAGAAATAAAAAATATCCAGAGTTCTGGGTACAAAACAATTATTACAAAATAAGACATACAAAACAAGGACAGGTAGAAAGAAAGAAAGAGGGTGGGTGTCACCCCCCCCTTATTCCCCCCCTTTATCCCTCCCCCCCTTTATCCCTTCCCCTTATACCCCTCCCCGCTGCTCGGGTGGCGGTGCCAGCACGTGCTGCCCAGAGGTGGATTAAAATATTACAATGGAGAGTGCGTTAAAAAGTACAAATTCACAGCGCCGAATGGTCCAAGTAAGAGAGGAAAGGCTGCCAGATCTGACCAAATGTTAATAATTTATTGTTCAGAATATATCTAATCCTTTCTAAGTGTACAGTGTTTGCCAATTCGCTGAGCCATAATTTGGTAGTGGGCGCTTCCCTCTTTTTCCAGAACAACAAGATTAGTTTTTTTGCCGAAATGAGACTGTAAG
>NC_074678.1:23426006-23531006 GCF_029448725.1 Salvelinus fontinalis | reverse complement strand
CGCAACAAAGCATCCTTCACTCATGCTGCCAAACATACCCTTGTAAAACTGACCATCCTACCAATCCTCGACTTCGGTGATGTCATTTACAAAATAGCCTCCAAAACCCTACTCAATAAATTGGATGCAGTCTATCACAGTGCCATCCGTTTTGTCACCAAAGCCCCATATACTACCCACCACTGCGACCTGTACACTCTCGTTGGCTGGCCCTCGCTTCATACTCGTCGCCAAACCCACTGGCTCCAGGTCATCTACAAGACCCTGTTAGGTAAAGTCCCCCCTTATCTCAGCTCGCTGGTCACCATAGCAGCACCTACCTGTAGCACGCGCTCCAGCAGGTATATCTCTCTGGTCACCCCCAAAACCAATTCTTCCTTTGGCCGCCTCTCCTTCCAGTTCTCTGCTGCCAATGACTGGAACGAACTACAAAAATCTCTGAAACTGGAAACACTTATCTCCCTCACTAGCTTTAAGCACCAGCTGTCAGAGCAGCTCATAGAATACTGCACCTGTACATAGCCCATCTTTAATTTAGCCCAAACAACTACCTCTTTACCTACTGTATTTATTTATTTATTTTGCTCCTTTGCACCCCATTATTTCTATCTCTACTTTTTTCTATCTCCACCCTCTCTACTTTTTTTTTTTTTTTTTTTTTTACTTGCTATATTGTATTTACTTCGCCACCATGGCCTTTTTATATTTTTATTTATTTATATATATTTATATTGTTTGCCTTCACCTCCCTTATCTCACCTCACTTGCTCATATAGTATATAGACTTATTTTTCACTGTATTATTGACTGTATGTTTGTTTTACTCCATGTGTAACTATGTGTTGTTGTATGTGTCGAACTGCTTTGCTTTATCTTGGCCAGGTCGCAATTGTAAATGAGAACGTGTTCTCAATTTGCCTACCTGGTTAAATAAAGGTGAAATAAATAAAAATAAAATAAAAAAATATCTCACTGTGATTACCAGCAGTCATTCAGTATACAATGTCTCACTGTGATTATGAGCAGTCATTCAGTATACAATATCTCACTGTGATTATGAGCAGTCATTCAGTATACAATATCTCTGTAACGGTCGTCTTTCGGTGAGTTAGTAGACCAAGGCGCAGCGGGTGATGAATACATAATGCTTTATTGCAAGATGAAGAACAGACACGAAATACACTTGACTAATTTACAAAATAACAAAACGAACTAGACAGACCTAAACTACAAACTTACATGAAACGAAGAACACATGAACAGGAACGAACGAACGAACGAGACGAGACGAGACAGTACCGTGTGGTGCAATAAACACAGACACAGCGACAATCACCCACAAACAAACAGTGAGAACAACCTACCTTAATATGACTCTCAATTAGAGGAAAACGCAAAACACCTGCCTCTAATTAAGAGCCATACCAGGCAACCCAAAACCAACATAGAAACAGAAAACATAGACTGCCCACCCAAAACTCACGCCCTGACCATCACACACATACAAAACAACAGAAAACAGGTCAGAAACGTGACAGAACCCCCCCCTCAAGGTGCGAACTCCGGGCGCACCCCTAAAACTCAAGGGGAGGGTCTGGGTGGGCATCTGTCCGCGGTGGTGGCTCCGGCGATGGACGAGGACACCACTCCACCACTGTCTTTGTCCCCCTCCTTAGCGTCCTTTGAGTGGCGACCCTCGCCCCCAACCATGGTCCAGGAACCTTTACTAAGGCCCCTCCTACATAGAGGAGACAGCTCAGGACAGAGAGGTAGCTCCGGACAGAGGGACAGCTTAGGACAGAGGGACAACTCTGTACTAGTGGCAACTCCGGACTGGGTGGCAGCTCCGGACTGGGTGGCAGCTCATGACTATAGGGCAGCTCATGACTGTAGGGCAGCTCATGACTGTAGGGCAGCTCATGACTGTTGGGCAGCTCATGACTGTAGGGTAGCTCATGACTGTAGGGTAGCTCATGACTGTAGGGTAGCTCATGACTGTAGGGTAGCTCATGACTGGCTGGCGGCTCCTGACTGTAGGGCAGCTCCTGACTGGCTGGCGGCTCTGGCAGCTCCTGACTGGCTGGCGGCTCTGGCAGCTCCTGACTGGCTGGCGGCTCTGGCAGCTCCTGACTGGCTGGCGGCTCTGGCAGCTCCTGACTGACGGACGGCTCTAGCGGCTCCTGACTGACGGACGGCTCTAGCGGCTCCTGACTGACGGACGGCTCTAATGGCTCGGGACAGACGGGCGGCTCTAATGGCTCGTGGCAGACGGATGGCTCAGAAGGCGCTGTGCAGACGGATGGCTCAGAAGGCGCTGGGCAGACAGATGGCTCAGAAGGCGCTGGGCAGACGGATGGCTCAGAAGGCGCTGGGCAGACGGATGGCTCAGAAGGCGCTGGGCAGACGGATGGCTCAGACGGAGCTGGGCAGACAGGCAGTGCAGAAGGCGTTGGGCACACTGACCTCTCGAAGCGCACTATAGGCCTGGTGCGTGGTACCGGAACTGGAGGTACCGGGCTGAGGGCACGCACCTCAGGGCGAGTGCGGGGAGAAGGAACAGTGCGTACAGGGCTCTGGAGACGCACAGGTGGCTTAGTGCGTGGTGCCGGAACTGGAGGCACTGGGCTGGAGACACGCACCCTAGGGAGAGTGCGTGGAGGAGGAACAGGGCTCTGGAGACGCACTGGAAGCCTGGTGCATGGTGTAGGCACTGGTGGTACTGAGCTGGAGCGGGAAGGTGGCGCCGGATATACCGGACCGTGCAGGCGTACTGGCTCCCTTGAGCACTGAGCCTGCCCAACCTTACCTGGTTGTATGCTCCCCGTAGCCCGTCCAGTGCGGGGAGGTGGAATAACCCGCACTGGGCTGTGTTGGCGAACCGGGGACACCATGCGTAAGGCTGGTGCCATGTACACCGGCCCGAGGAGACGTACTGGAGGCCAGATATGTTGAGCCGGCTTCATGGCACTTGGCTCAATGCTCACTCTAGCCCGGCTAGTGCGGGGAGGTGGAATAACCCGCACCGGGCTATGAACACGTACAGGAGACACCATGCGCTCTACTGCGTAACACAGTGTCTGCCCGTACTCTCGCTCTACACAGTAAGCCCGGGAAGTTGGCGCAGGTCTCCTTCCTGACTTCGCTACACTACCCTTTACCCCCCCCCCCCCCCCCTCCCCCAATAAATTTTTGGGTTGTACTTGCGGGCTTCCAGCCTTTCTTCCGTGCTGCCTCCTCATATCGTCGCCTCTCCGCTTTAGATGCCTCCAGCTCCGCCTTGGGACGGCGACACTCCTCTGGCTCTGCCCAGGGTCCTTCTCCGTCCAGAATCTCTTCCCATGTCCAATCCTCCTTGACCCACTGCTGCTGTCGTTGCTGTCCGTTAACCCGCTGCTTGATCTGGGTTTGGTGGGTGATTCTGTAACGGTCGTCTTTCGGTGAGTTAGTAGACCAAGGCGCAGCGGGTGATGAATACATAATGCTTTATTGCAAGATGAAGAACAGACACGAAATACACTTGACTAATTTACAAAATAACAAAACGAACTAAACAGACCTAAACTACGAACTTACATGAAACGAAGAACACATGAACAGGAACGAATGAACGAACGAGACGAGACGAGACAGTACCGTGTGGTGCAATAAACACAGACACAGCGACAATCACCCACAAACAAACAGTGAGAACAACCTACCTTAATTTGACTCTCAATTAGAGGAAAACGCAAAACACCTGCCTCTAATTAAGAGCCATACCAGGCAACCCAAAACCAACATAGAAACAGAAAACATAGACTGCCCACCCAAAACTCACGCCCTGACCATCACACACATACAAAACAACAGAAAACAGGTCAGGAACGTGACAATCTCACTGTGATTACGAGCAGAGTCATACTGTATATCTCACTGTGATTACGAGCAGAGTCATACTGTATATCTCACTGTGATTACCAGGGAATCTACATTTAGCTGCAAGCAGAACCACGCTAAATTAGCCATCCAAACTTCATCAGCACCATATCCATGAAACACATAGTGGAACTTCATTAGACAATAACGCTCTTTTACAATGGAAATCACCTAAAGAGAGGCACCCTGCACATATAACATGGTTCAGCTTTGCGGACTACATAAGGTGTGCAAACAACCCACTCTCCAAAGGGGAGTAAGAACTATGGAAGCGGCACATTGAAGAGAATTAGTCTGTCCTCACCATGGAGACCCATTGACCTCAAAGACATGAGCACAACGTAACACATACCTCAGCTAATTCACTTTACATTCTGTAGGTAATGTGTAGCACAGGACACATCTGAACACAGGACACATCTGAACACAGGACACTTACCATGTTCAGTCAGCAGTTTGGCAAAAATGTAAATGAAAAAGTGAAACTGTCTATTTTTCTGTTGGGCCAGAGAGAGGACATATAGCTATAAATGACTGGGATCACTCAGTACAGTCAGGCTCTGAGAGGAAACATCCGCTCCCCTGGTTCTCTCACACGTCTAAGGCCCTTTGTAGAAGTGTGTGTGTGTGTGTGCCTCACACATTTAGACCCTTTGAAGATGTGAGATGGGGACTGGGGGGTCAGAAGTGTGTAAGTGTGTGTGTGTGTGTGTGACACAGAGCTCGGGGAAATCGAGAGTAAACGTACACAGCATTTCTTCCAACTCCATTATCACACACACACACACACACACACACACACACACACACACACACACACACACACACACACACACACACACACACACACACACACACACACACACACACACACACACACACACACACACACACACACACACACACACACACACACACACACACACACACCCTAGCTCAAAGTAAAGATAACAAACCTCTGGTTGGAAGTGAGAAAACAGACCAGTTCTCTGGCCACACTAAGGCCACCCCGTTGCATAAAATCCCATTGGAACTCTGGAACTCTGTGTCCAGGCCTTCACTGTGTATAAGTAACTTGATGTAGTTGCAGAACTTATTTGGATTTCTTAATGCTTTTTCAAAGCCACCATTTCATAATAGCAGCACACAGACATTAGAGTGTGTGTATGTGAGACTGTTGGCTTCTAGTTTGTTTTTGTAGAAGAAAAAATTTGTTAGGAAACTTCCATCGTATACAATATGCTTCCATCGTATACAATATCCTTCCATCGTATACAATATGCTTCCATCGTATACAATATGCTTCCATCGTATACAATATGCTTCCATCGTATACAATATGCTTCCATCGCATACAATATGCTTCCATCGTATACAATATGCTTCCATCGTATACAATATGCTTCCATCGTATACAATATGCTTCCATCGCATACAATATGCTTCCATCGTATACAATATGCTTCCATCGTATACAATATGCTTCCATCGTATACAATATGCTTCCATCGTATACAATATGCTTCCATCGTATACAATATGCTTCCATCGTATACAATATGCTTCCATCGTATACAATATGCTTCCATCGTATACAATATGCTTCCATCGTATACAATATGCTTCCATTGTATACAATATGCTTCCATCGTATACAATATGCTTCCATCGTATACAATATGCTTCCATCGTATACAATATGCTTCCATTGTATACAATATGCTTCCATTGTATACAATATGCTTCCATCGTATACAATATGCTTCCATTGTATACAATATCCTTCCATCGTATACAATATGCTTCCATCGTATACAATATGCTTCCATCGTATACAATATGCTTCCATCGTATACAATATGCTTCCATCGCATACAATATGCTTCCATCGTATACAATATGCTTCCATCGTATACAATATGCTTCCATCGTATACAATATGCTTCCATCGTATACAATATGCTTCCATCGTATACAATATGCTTCCATCGTATACAATATGCTTCCATCGTATACAATATGCTTCCATCGTATACAATATGCTTCCATCGTATACAATATGCTTCCATCGTATACAATATGCTTCCATCGTATACAATATGCTTCCATTGTATACAATATGCTTCCATCGTATACAATATGCTTCCATCGTATACAATATGCTTCCATCGTATACAATATGCTTCCATCGTATACAATATGCTTCCATCGTATACAATATGCTTCCATCGTATACAATATGTACAGTAAATCCACAAAATTATTATCTATTACGGCTAATTTTATGACAAAAAGGGATTGACCTGAAGTTGAAAGAACTCAGTGAGAGAGCTTGACTGCTGCAGAAGGAAAGAGGAGAGTGGAAGGAGAGAGAGAGGGAGGGGAGGGGAGGGGAGAAGAGAGGATGAGAGTGGAGAGATAGCAGACTTCACAGACAGAGCAGGCTTTGTGAGAGGAAACAAAATAATGAACCAGTTTAGAGGCTTTAGAAACTTCACTCCCTGAGGCCTGTGGTTGGATGGACCACTCCAAATCAGACATCCTGCACACTGGTTACATCTGGCCGCTCAGGCCTCAAACTCAGCCCACAGTCTCACTCTGTCTCTAACCCCGAACCACCTAACCCCTAACCTAACACCCTAAACCTCAGCCCCCTCAGTCTCACTCTGTCTCTAACCCCGAACCATCTAACCCCTAACCTAACACCCTAAACCTCAGCCCCCTCAGTCTCACTCTGTCTCTAACCCCGAACCACCTAACCCCTAACCTAACACCCTAAACCTCAGCCCCCTCAGTCTCACTCTGTCTCTAACCCCGAACCACCTAACCCCTAACCTAACACCCTAAACCTCAGCCCCCTCAGTCTCACTCTGTCTCTAACCCCGAACCACCTAACCCCTAACCTAACACCCTAAACCTCAGCCCCCTCAGTCTCACTCTGTCTCTAACCCCGAACCACCTAACCGCTAACCTAACACCCTAAACCTCAGCCCCCTCAGTCTCACTCTGTAACTAACTCCTGAATCTTAACCCTAAGCTGACCCTTAAAAATCAACCCTGTCTCTTACTCCAAACAGCCTTTTTCCTGTCCTTTTTACAGTTACTCTCCTAATTTCTAGGAACTAATTCTGCCTAAAATCTAAGAGTTTCTCAAAAAATAGTATATGCAGTGTTTTTCGTCCAATAAGAAATCACAGCAAACATCAGCAAACGTCAACATGAAATATGGTACAGTACCATAGCTTCAACTCTGTCACTCGATCTAATGAAGATTCAGCAGGTTTCCCAGTGTATTTTAATCCCCATCAAAGAATTCTTTAGATCCGCTATATGACGTGGTGTGTTTGTTGATACTCGCTGGGTTTCCAGACTGATAGACATTCCTCACACACTCCTAGCATTGAGGGTACATATGGGTTATGGTTAGGGTCAAGGTTGAAAGGTGAACAAGTCATGACCTGATCGCCATGGGAACTTCAGGAGCCCAGCAGTAGAGCAGCTTCCTGTAAGTGTTGGGGTCCGTCTCTCTCTCCCTCGCTCTCTCTCGCTCTCTCTTCCTTCTCTTCTAGTCCCTCCTTCTACTGAACTTTTCCTCTCCCTTCTTTCTCCCCTGTTGCCCTGTCTCCATTTTCTCCCTCTTGCCCCTCCATCTCTCACTTTCTCTCCTTCCTCCCCACTCCTGCCTCCCCACTTTAGAGTCAGATCACCAGAGAGAGTAGAGGATCCGTTAACACAGCATTTCCTAAACTCGGTCCTGGGGACCCTAAAGTGTGCAAGTTTAGTTTTCTGCCCTAGCACTTCACAGCTGATTCAAATAATGAACTCATCAAGCTTTGATTATTTGAATCAGCTGTGTAGTGCTAGGGCAAAAAGGTACACCCCTTGGGAAACGCTACATAACAGGAGGTGCCAGGCAACAACAGTCAATAAGTCCTCTCTCCCCTGGTGGATCTCCCTGTCTGCATCCAGCTGGTTAGTCATTCCCTTCACGATCAGCTTTCTCCTCTCATTTCTCAACACTAAAAATACTAGGACAAATACAGTCTCACTGTCTTGTGTTTTCAATAAAGGACAAACAGAGAGAGCAGGGGACAGCATCCCATCCTGGGAAGGAGGGGAGGGAGGGTGAGTGTTTTGGATGGGAAGTGGGAGGACATTTGAGAACGTTTTTAAAACATCTTCTGGTACGTAAAGCTGCATTCCTCAAAACCTCTAGGAACATAAAGACACACACGCAACCTTCAGGAACTTTGCTACCTTGTTTTGTCTGAAACCTGACCAAGTTAGACTATGTTTTCCTTCTTATACTCCAGGGAATTGGTGAATACGTATGTTAGTCAAATCACATTTTATTTGTCACATGCTTCGTAAACAACAGGTGTAGACTTACAGTAAAATGCTTACTTGCAGGTCCTTTTCCGGCAATGCAGAATTCAAAATAAAAGCATACAAACTATTAAACAAATAGAAATAGTTACACTTGGAATAAATACACAGTGAATAACAAATAAAAATAACAAGTAAAAATAACATGGCTATATATACTGTAGGGAGAAGAAAATAACATGGATATATACAGGGAATACCGGTACCGTGTCGATGTGCAGGGTACGAGGTAATTGAGGTAGCTATGTACTGTACATATAGGTAGGCATAAAGTGACTAGGTAACAGGATAGATAACAGACAGTAACAGCATCGTATGTGGTGAGTGTGAAAGTGTGTGTGGCGTCAGTATGCATGTGTGTCCGTGCTATGTGTGTGTGGACGTCAGTGGCGGGTGGGGCAGTTTAAGATTAGGGAGGACCATTTTTTTAATGAGTATGGTCTTATTTCTATTACAGCATATTGGATGACTGTCATTCATATTCCATTCACCCAGCTCACCCAGCTCACCCAGCTCAATTCCAAGCACCCAAGCTAACTGACTAGCTGACTAACGAAATATAGCGCCCTCTCTCCCTCTTTCTCTCTCGCTCTCTCGCTCGCTTCCCCTTCATTTTTTGTTCAAAACTGTTCGACTGTTGTGTTTCTTTGAGTCAAATACTCACCACATTTTATGCACTGCAGTGCTAGCTACCTGTAGCTTATGCTTTCAGTACTAGATTCAAATCAAATCCATTTTTATTTGTCACATTAGCCGATGTCACGCCCTGATCTGAGATATCTCTGTTTTCTTTATATTTTGGTTAGGTCAGGGTGTGACTAGGGTGGGTACGTTCGTTTTTGTATTGTCTAGGCTTTTCGTATGTCTAGGTGATTTGTATGTCTATGGTGGCCTGATATGGTTCCAGAATCAGAGGCAGCTGTTTATCGTTGTCTCTGATTGGGGCTCAAATTTAGGTAGCCATTTGCCCTTTGGTGTTCTTGGGTTCTTGTTCTATGTTTAGTTGCCTGTCTGTACTATTCATATAGCTTCACGGTTCGTTTTGTTATTTTGGTTAGTTTGTTCAGTGTTCATTCTTATAATATTAAAGAATGTACGCATACAACGCTGCGCCTTGGTCCGATTCATACGACGAACGTCACAGAAGAACCCACCATAAAAGGACCAAGCAGCGTGTTCAGAAGGAGCAGACATCATGGACATGGACGAGATTTTGGACGGTAAAGGATCCTGGACGTGGGAGGAAATATTGGCAGGAGAGGATCGCCTACCATGGAAGCAGTTGGAGATAGCGCAGGAGGAACGGCAACGATACGAGGGGACACGGTTAGCACGGAAGCCCGAGAGGCAGCACCAATAATATTTTTTGGGGGGGGGCACACGAGGAGATTTGCTGAGTCAGGTTGGAGACCTGAGCCAACTCCTCGTAATTACAGTGGGGAGCGTGTAACTGGTCAGGCACCGTGTTATGCAGAGATGTGCACGGTGTCTCCAGTTCGCATTCATAGCCCGGTGCGCTCTATTCCAGCTCCTCGCATTTGCCGGGCTAGAATGGGCATCCAGCCAGGATGGATGGTGCCGGCTCAGCGCTCCTGGTCTCCAGTACACCGGCTTGGACCAGGATATCCTGCGCCGGCTCTGCGTACTGTGTCTCCGGTGCGTCTGCACAGCCCAGTGCGTCCTGTGCTAGCGCCCCGCACTTGCCGGGCTCAAGTGAGCATCCAGCCAGGACGCATTGTGCCAGATCTACGCTCCAGATCTCCAGTGCGCCTCCACAGTCCAGTACGTCCTGTGCCTCCTCTCCGCACTTGCCCTGAAGTGCGTGTCCCCAGCCCGGTCCCAACAGTGCCGGCACCACCCATCAGACCTCCAGTGCACTTCCACAGTCCAGTACGGCCTGTGCCTCTTCCTCGCACTCGCCCTGAGGTTCGTGTCCTCAGCCCGGTACCACCAGTTCCGGAACCACGCATCAGGCCTCCAGTGCGCCTCCACAGTCCAGTACGTCCTGTGCCTCTTCTCTGCACTCGCCCTGAGGTGCGTGTCCTCAGCCCGGTACCACCAGTTCCGGCACCACGCATCAGGCTTCCAGTGCGCTTCCACAGTCCAGAGCTTCCGGCGACAGTTCCCAGTCCAGAGCTTCCGGCGACAGTACCCAGTCCAGAGTTTCCGGTGACGTTTCACAGTCCGGAACCTCCAACAACGGGCCACAGTCCAGAACCTCCAATGACGGGCCACAGTTCGGAACCTTCTATGACGGGTCACAGTCCGGAACCTCCAACGATGGGCCACAGTCCTGAACCTCCAACGACGGTCCACAGTCCGGAACCTCCAGCTGCGATCCCCAGTCCGGAGCCTCCAGCGACGATCCCCAGTCCGGAGCCTCCAGCAGCGATCTCCAGTCCGGAGCCTCCAGCGGCGATCTCCAGTCCGGAGCCTCCAGCGACGATCCCCAGTCCGGAGCCTCCAGCGACGATCCCCAGTCCGGAGCCTCCAGCGACGATCCCCAGTCCGGAGCCTCCAGCGACGATCCCCAGTCCGGAGCCTCCAGCAACGGGCCACAGTTCGGAACCTTATATGATGGGCCACAGTCCGTCATAGAAGTAAAAAGAAGAAAATAGAAAAATATAAAATTATTATAGAGCAACAAAAAAATAACAGTAGCCAGGCTATATACAGGGGGTACAGAGTCAATGTGCGGGGCCACAGGTTAGTCGAGGTAATTGAGGTAATATGTACATGTAGGTAGATTTAAAGTGACTATGCATAGATAATAAACAGAGAGTAGCAGGAGAATAAAAATGGGTGTGGGGGGCCAATGCAAATAGTCCGGGTAGCCATTTGATTAGCTGTTCAGGGGTCTTTTGGCTTGGGGGTAGAAGCTGTTAAGAAGCCTTTTTGAACCTAGACTTGGCACTACGGTACCGCTTTCCGTGCAAAGTCTATGACTAGTGTGGCTGGAGTCTTTGGCAATTTTTAGGGCCTTCCTCTGACACCGCCTGGTATAGAGGTCCTGGATGGCAGGAAGCTTGGCCCAGTGACGTACTGGACCGTACGCGCTGCCCTCTGTAGTGCCCTGCGGTCGGAGGCCAAGCAATTGCCATACCAGGCAGTGATGCAACCAGTCAGGATGCTCTCGATGGTGCAGCTGTAGAACATTTTGAGGATCTGAGGGTCCATGCCAAATCTTTTCAGCCTCCTGAGGGAGAAGAGGCGCTGTCGTGTCCTCTTCACAACTACGTCTTAGTGTTTGGACCATGTTAATTCTTTAGTGATTTGGACACCGCAGAACTTGAAGCTCTCGCCCCGCTCCATTACAGCCCCGTCGATGTGAATGCTCCCCCTGCTCTTTTCCCGTAGTACATGATCATCTCCTTAGTCTTACTGACGCTAAGGGAGAGGTTGTTGCCCTGGTCCTCTGACCTCCGTATAGGCTGCCTCATCGTCGTCTGTGATCAGTCCTACCACCATCGTGCAAACTTGATTATGATGTTGGAGTCGTGGCGGCCATGCAGTCATGGGTGAACAGGGAGTACACACCCCTGAGGGGACCCCGTGTTGACGGTCAGCGTGGCGGGTGTGTTGTTGCCTACCATCACCGCCTGGGGGAGGCCCATCAGGAAGTCCTGTATCTGTACTTGTGCGTGTATTTGTCTATGTTAGTCTGTCTCTGAGGTGAGAGCATTAGTGTAATCAGGCCAGAGCACATCCCTCCTGTCGACTTCCCCAGAGAAAGAGAAGAGCTGTCAGACTGCATGATGCTGGTTAGTTCTGCTTAACGTTGCCAGATGCAGCTGGTGGCCAAGTTCTCATCGCACCATAACGTAGAATTTACATTATGTATGTGTGTGTATGACACGTAGGGTACACTCTGTCCACCTAAAGAACTGACTCCATCTCAGAAACATTTGTCTGGAATCACAAACACATGCACACACACACATGCACATACGCACACAATTGTAGATGTAACCCAGATGAGGTTTCTACACTACATTGTGTTCACATTAAGAAATACTATTTGTTTTCTTAGTGTGACTCATTCAAATGAAAAAAAAAACACTAAACATTGAACCTTAGCAAGGAGGTCTTCAGTATTATGACAATATTTAATTTCAGATTATGTCTAATTGCATGGTCACATTACAGATGTTGCCAAAAAACTCAGACCTGAAAGTAATGATGGATGTCTCCTGACCGTCACAATGACTCCACTCCACATATTACAGTATAAATACGTCTGTCTAAACAAAGCTGCTTGTTGGGAAATACAGAACGTTTCTCTAAAATAAGCACCAAGTAATCACAACTCCAGAGGATCAAGCCAAACAAACATTTATATTGGATCTCCCTGTGGGTGCTTCAGTGGTCTTGCTGTGTTTGTGTATGTGTGTGTGTGTGTGTGTGTGTGTGTTATAATTGTATTGTGTTGCCTTTATTTAACCAGGAAAGTCATTGAGAACACATTATATTTTACAGTAACAATCTGAGTGTGTGAGGGTGTGCGGGTGTGTGTGCATGTGTATGTATACGTGTATATGTGCTTAAATTACATTGACCTCAAATCAAATCAAATCCAAGTTTATTTGTCACGTGCGCCGAATACAACACGTGTAGATCTTACAGTGAAATGTTTAATTACAGGCTCAAACCAATAGTGCGAAAAAAAAAGGTATGTGTGTGTGTAGGTAAGTAAAAAAATAAAACAACAGTAAAAAGACATTTGAAAATAACAGTAGCAAGGCTATATACAGACACTGGCTAGTCAGACTTATTGAGGTAGTATGTACATGTAGGTATGGTTAAAGTGACTATGCATATATGATGAACAGAGAGTAGCAGTAGCGTAAAAAGAGGGGTTGGCAGGTGGCGGGACACAATGCAGATAGCCCGGTTAGCCAATGTGCGGGAGCACCATTTGGTCGGGCCAATTGAGGTAGTATGTACATTAATGTATAGTTAAAGTGACTATGCAAATATGATAAGCAGAGCAGCAGCGTAAAAGAGGGGTTGGGGGGGGGGGGGGGGGGGGGGGGGCAAATAGTCCGGGCAAATAGTTCAGGAGTCTTATGGCCTGGGGGTAAAAACTGTTGAGAAGCCTTTTTGTCCTAGACTTGGCAATCCAGTACCACTTGCCATGTGGTAGCAGAGAGAACAGTCTATGACTGGGGTGGCTGGGGTCTTTGACAATTTTTAGGGCCTTCCTCTGACACCGCCTGGTGTAGAGGTCCTTGATGGCAGGTAGCTTAGCCCCAGTGATGTACTGGGCCGTACGCATTACCCTCTGAAGTGCCTTGCGGTCGGAGGCCGAGCAATTGCCATACCAGGCAGTGATGCAACCGGTCTAGATGCTCTCGATGTTGCAGCTGTAGAAACTTTTGAGGATCTCAGGACCCATGCCAAATCTTTTTAGTCTCCTGAGGGGGAATAGGTTTTGTCGTGCCCTCTTCACGATTGTCTTGGTGTGTTTGGACCATTCTAGTTTGTTGTTGATGTGGACACCAAGGAACTTGAAGCTCTCAACCTGCTCCACTACAGCCTTGTCGGTGAGAATGGGGGCGTGCTCAGTGCTCCTTTTCCTGTAGTCCACAATCATCTCCTTAGTCTTGGTTACGTTGAGGGATAGGTTGTTATTCTGGCACCACCCAGCCAGGTCTCTGACCTCCTCCCTATAGGGTGTCTCGTCGTTGTCGGTGATCAGGCCTACCACTGTTGTGTCATCTGCAAACGTAATGATGGTGTTGGATTCGTGCCTGGCCATGCAGTCGTGGGTGAACAAGGAGTACAGGAGAGGACTGAGCACGCACCCCTGGGGAGCTCCAGTGTTGAGGATCAGCGTGGCAGATGTGTTGCTACCTACCCTCACCACCTGGGGGTGGCCCGTCAGGAAGTCAAGGATCCAGTTGCAGAGGGAGGTGTTTAGTCAGTTGGTCAGCACATGGCCGGAGCACACGTCCTGGTAATCCGTCTGGCCTCGCAGCCTTGTGTATGTTGACCTGTTTAAAGCTCTTACTCACGTCAGCTACGGAGAGCGTGATCACACAGTCGTCCGGAACAGCTGATGCTCTCATGCATGCCTCAGTGTTGCTTGCCTCGAAGAGAGCATATACAGTGGGGCAAAAAAGTATTTAGTCAGCCACCAATTGTGCAAGTTCTCCCACTTAAAAAGATGAGAGAGGCCTGTAATTTTCATCATAGGTACACTTCAACTATGACAGACAAAATGAGAAATAAAAATCCAGAAAAACACATTGTAGGATTTTTAATGAATTTATTTGCAAATTATGGTGGAAAATAAGTATTTGGTCACCTACAAACAAGCAAGATTTCTGGCTCTCACAGACCTGTAACTTCTTCTTTACGAGGCTCCTCTGTCCTCCACTCGTTACCTGTATTAATGGCACCTGTTTGAACTTGTTATCAGTATAAAAGACACCTGTCCACAACCTCAAACAGTCACACTCCAAACTCCACTATGGCCAAGACCAAAGACCTTTTTCCACTCTGGTTGCGCGCGCACACACACACACACACACACACACACACACACACACACACACACACACACACACACACACACACACACACACACACACACACACACACACACACACACACACACACACACACACACACACACACACACACACACACACACACACACATATCCCAGGCCAGTCTATATCTGCCAGCCTTCACACCCTCTCTCCTTACCACCAGGCATCCCTGGTCTGAAAACTGATCCACTTGCTGATTGTTGCCAAGAAAACAGTGAGATAAACGGTGTTTAAGGGAATAGGGATAATTCATTTCAGATGCATTCAAGATTCTGTACTTTGTTACAGGTCAGCTCCTGCTATTCTTCCTAATTAGAACTACCAGCTTCATGTCTTACACCAGTTGCATCACGGTCTTAGTGTGCCAGTGACGATACTTCCAGTAACTGTTTCAAACCTGAGTGAGAGAGAGACCTGCTGCTCATAGAGATCACAGCTTCCATGACAGCTGTGTGTGTGTGTGTGTGTGTGTGTGTGTGTGTGTGTGTGTGTGTGTGTGTGTGTGTGTGTGTGTGTGTGTGTGTGTGTGTGTGCGTGTGTGCGCGTGTGTGTGTGCATGTATTTCAGATCAGATTCATGCATTCTTTCTGAATGCAGTCAGAACTCTGCGACAGCACTCATCACTCTAACCTTTCAGAGAGAGAGAGAGAGAGCAAGAAAGAGTGCATGTACTAAATATTATGCTAGCAAAGCAGTTTAATAGAATTGAAAGACTGTATTTGAGTGGTAGTGGCATTTCAGTGTGTCATATCCTGTCATTAGCTTTAATATGAGCTCTAAGTTATGCTTATGACAACCTTATGTAGGTATAATAATGGAGCACACACACGTGGACTTGGACACACAGATCTCCTATAACCTCAGTTGGATGAAGGAGGTAACTTCCGCCCCTGGCTGACCCAGAACCAGCTCTACCCCAGGGTTCTCACACACACTTTCTCCAGGGCTCTCTCGCACACACATATTGAATCATTCAGCTTCTCTGCGTTGGTCCTCCTCCTTCCCAGAAGCCTCTCTGCCTGGGGGGCCTGATTACATTGGGGCTCTGTAAGGATCATGAGCTGGATCCCTGCTATTACCGCTGTGAGCCTGTGTGTGTGTGTGTGTGTGTGTGTGTGTGTGTGTGTGTGTGTGTGTGTGTGTGTGTGTGTGTGCGTGCGTGCGTGCGTGCGTGCGTGCGTGCGTGCGTGCGCCCACTCTCTCTTTCCCTTTCTCTGTGCCTCTCTTTGTCTCCCTCTCTCTGTGTTCCTTTAATGTGCTGAGAGCAAAACACACTCATATGTGGAAACATGAACGGTACCAAAAGTTACTACATAAGTTACACTCAAAAAATATATAAACCCAACATGCCACAATTTCAAAGATTTTACTGAGTTACAGTTCATATAAGGAAATTAGTCAATTGAAATACATTTATTAGGCTCTAATCTATGGATTCTACATGACTGGGCAGGGGCACAGCCATGGGTGGGTCTGGGAGGTGTCATGACGTTGGCCTGATGGGGGAGGTTTATGACCCCCATAAATACCTTTCCTCTTTTTCCTCTCTCTACTCTACCGATGTGACTATTGAAAATCCCTTTGTTAACATGGAGAGTCTGGTAACATCAAAAGGTGGGAAACTGAACCATATTTCAGTAATCCACCCAGTTGAAAATATGCGTTGGTACTTAATGAATATGATGTCAGATCAGTTGGCGTCTGAGACATTATTACTGATGATAGGACGACATAAACTGTATCTTGGAAAGTCTACACATTCTAGTTATCAGATTCACATGTAATTGTTGTGCAATTTAAATGTTTAAATATGAAACTATTTGTGAAAAGATTAAATGTAATTTTAGCTCCTAAATGAGAGAATTGGTTTTCATGAATTAACTATTCTCAACTCATTGGCCCCATGTGAACAGACACTGGTTATAAACTATGAAACACGGCCCTCTCTCCCAACCCTATATAAGCCCCTTTCCGAAAATGTATCTTCCTGTTCCAAGGACGTGTGGACTTAAGGTCCCCACATTGAAAGGACATAGACCACCTACAGAACTAAGCCAACCTCAGCAAGAACCTAACGAAATTAGCATTGGATTTCAATGTGAAGGTGACGACCTACATGCCGGAAGGATGAATTTCGACTATACCAGCCAGAATATAGCATGAGCATATAGCATGGCAACTTGGTATGAACTTTGAACCATTATTTGCTAAAGAAGAGATATCTTCTAGCCGTTGCACTAGCGCAGCAACTGTAGACGTGGGCTAGGAGAGGACGGACAAAGTATCTGTTCTACCACACAACGACGGTACTACCAAGTAACCGTTCTACCACCAGACATTCTTCAAAGGACAACCCGGCCTCTCATCTACGACCAACCGATCAAAGCGCAGCTCAGAGGAAATATTTATTGCATTTTCCTTTTCCAAATGGGCGGTAATTTAGAATGCATAAGATACTGTATTTCCGATAGCATAGCTGCCTACGGCCCGATAGAGACACACAAACCTTTTTGCTCCTCAGTCTTCCCGCTCTTTCACTCAAACACAATTCTGTGTATATGTAATTCTGTGTGATTATTTAGGTATTTAGGTATTTAGTAAATAAATAATTAAACCAAATGTTGTATTGCTGATTCAACTTGTTAGCCAGGGTTGGTGAAGATAACCAAGAATTTACAACTTTCAGATGAGACTAAATAAGATGAGGGTTGAATATTGACTGCTATTGATGTAAAAGTTCACCAGGTCTTTAAAACCTGTTGGGGATGGGGGCGCTGTTTAGACTATTTATGCTAATTTGGCTAATTTTTGAAACGGCTTCCCACAAAATCCTTGATCGTACAATATGCATATTATTATTATTATTGGATAGAAAACAGTCTATAGTTTCTATAGGAGTTGAAATTTTGTCTCTAAGTGGAACAGAGCCCATTCTACAGCAATTTCCCTGACATGGAGTCAGATTTGAGAAATGTTGGCCACTCTTCTGAAGTCAGTTAAAAGGGCACTGTCGTTGCTATGACTATACGGACACTTCTTACGTCTTCCCCTGGATGCCTTTACGTGATGACGATTCCAATGGGGTCGATTGCGCGTTCACAGGCCCTACAAATGAAAAAACCCTGAAGCTAGTCATTCTTTTGGAGCTGCGTCATGCGCCTAGAGGACATCGGCGCGCACCTGTTCCAAGCGTTAGTTTAGCCTGTTATATTTCTCCGGTCATCTTTTCACTCGTTATAGGAGTTAAAAACATCATAAGGTAGTTAATTTAAAGCGTTTTATAGCAATTTATATCCGTTTAGTGCGATTTTGGGACATTTATTTTTGCAACGATGTGAAAAGTTGGGCATGCTTTTCAGTTCATCCCGAACGCAGTTGACATTTCCACATGGCAAGAGGACAGCTTTCCACCAAAAGACGATTTCTCCCAAGAAAGGATCCTTTGCCCAAGATACTGATGGAAGAACAGCTCAAGGTAGGACATTTTTATTATGATAAATCGTGTTTCTGTCGAAACATTGTAGTGGCTTAGGACGCCATGTTTTTTGACGTAGCTTCGCTTGGCGCAAACTGTATTGAAAAGTAAGGATAAATTAAAAAATGTAATAACGCAATTGTATTAAGAATTAAATTGTCTATCAATCCCTGTCCACCCTATATTTTTTAGTCACGTTTATGAGTATTTATGTATAAGAGTAGATCACTGTCTAAGTGGCGCAAGGACTTTTTCTTTACCAGCTTGTCTACATTTCACATTGTCTAACCATGATTTTGGTGGCTAAATATAAACATTTTCGATCAAACTGTATATGCATGTTGTAATGTGATGTTACAGGAGTGTCATCGGAAGAATTCTGAGAAGGTTAGTGAAAAAATTAATATCTTTTGGCGATGTTGACTTTTATCGCTCACTTTGGCTAGAATCAATGCTGGGCTGCTAATTGCTATGTGCTAAGCTAATATAACGATTTATTGTGTTTTCGCTGTAAGACACTTAGAAAATCTGAAATATTGTCTGTATTCACAGGATCTGTGTCTTTCGATTCGTGTATGCTGTGTATTTTTACGAAATGTTTGATGATTAGTAGTTAGGTAAACACGTTGCTCATTGTAATTATTCTAGTCCATTTGTGACGGTGGGTGCAATTGTAAACTATGCCATATACCTGAAATATGCACTTTTTTCTAACAAAACCTATCCCATACCATAAATATGTTATCAGACTGTCATCTAATGAGTTTTTTTGTTGGTTAGGGGCTATAAATATCTTAGTTTAGCCGAATTGGTGATGGCTACTGGTGTTGGTGGACAAATAAAAGATGGTGGATTATGCTAATGTGTTTTTAGGTAATAGATGTACATCTTTACATATTGTGTCTTCCCTGTAAAACATTTTAAAAATCGGAAATGTTGACTTGATTCACAAGATCTGTGTCTTTCATTAGCTGTATTGGACTTTAATGTGTGAAAGTTAAATATTTTAAAAAAATATTTTTTTTGAATTTCGCGGCACTGGTTTTTCAGTGGGGGGGGGGGTGTGCCGCTAGCGCCACGCTGATCCTAGACAGGTTAAGAGTTTATTCGGAAGATAACAGCTCTATAAACATTATGTCACGTTCCTGACCTATTTCTGTTAGTTTGTTATATGTGTTAGTTGGTCAGGACGTGAGTTTGGGTGGGCATTCTATGTTTTCTGTTTCTATGTTGGTTATGGGTTGCCTGGTATGGCTCATAATTAGAGGCAGGTGTTTGGCGTTCCTCTAATTAAGAGTCATATTTAGGTAGGTGTTTTCACAGTGTTCGTTGTGGGTGATTGTCTCCTGTGTTTGTGTATGTCGTTGCGCCACACGGGACTGTTTTCGGTTTGTTTGTTCATCGTTCATTTTGTGTAGCCTATTTTCTCTATTCGTGCGTTCTTCATGTTTTATGTAAGTTCGTCGTCTAGGTCTGTCTACACCGTTTATTTGTTTTGTTAGTGTATTAGTCGAGTTCGTGTTTTTTCTTTAATAAATCATGTCGACAAACTCCGCTGCGCCTTGGTTCAATCCATGTTCCTCCTCTTCTGATGAAGAGGAAGAGGAAAGCCGTTACACATTATTTCGTGGTGCCCCGACTTTATAGTTAATTATTTACCTGATTAGCTTAATCAGGTAATATTAATTACAGAGAAATGATTTTATAGAATAACATGTCATATTACTTAATCCGGCATAGCCAAAGACACAACACAGGGCATAGGCCCGCCCACTGGGAGCCAGGCCCAGCCAATCAGAATTAGTTTTTCCCCACAAAAGGGCTTTATTACAGACAGAAATACTCCTGTTGTCACATTCTGACCATAGTTCTTTTGTGTTTTCTTTGTTTTAGTGTTGGTCAGGATGTGAGCTGATTGGGCATTCTATGTTGTGTGTCTAGTTTTCCCGTTTCTATGTTTGGCCTGATATCGTTCACAATCAGAGGCAGGTGTTAGTCATTGTCTCTGATTGGGAACCATATTTAGGTAGCCTGTTTTGTGTTGGGTTTTGTTGGGTGGTTGTCTTCTGTCTTCGTGTGTCTGCACCAGACAGAACTGTTTCGGTTTTTCACATTTATTGTTTTGTATTTTGTAGTGTTCACGTTTATGTTCTTTATTAAACATGATGAACACTAACCACGCTGTGCTTTGGTCCTCTCCTTCATCCACAGAAGAAAGCCGTTACACCTGTGTAATGATCATGCTGTTTAATCAGCTTCTTGATATGCCACAGCTGTTAGGTGGATGGATTATCTTGGCAAAGGAGAAATGCCCACTAACAGCGATGTAAACAAATTTGTGCATAACATTTCAGAGAAATACGCTTTTTTGTGCGATTGGACTATTTCTGGGATGTTTTATTTCAGCTCATGAAATATGGGACCAACACTTTACATGTTGGGTTTCTATTTCTGTTCAGTATAAATAGGAACCATTCCAAACCACAAGTTCTTCATAGATGAATCATCAACATGTTCCAGATTACATTAACGAATTAATATGTGATAATCTATCATTGCTGGTAATTGATTTGACAGGTTCATGGTTGGTTTTCTGTTTGAGGGTGTGATCCATGGAGGGGTGTGTCAGTTCAATATAACCAATATAATCTCAACAGGTCAAGAGACTCATACACACTAACACAACATCCGTACACACACATATAGATACATACACACGCACACGCACACATGCATTAACCCTAAACTATGATCTACACAGCATCCATAGATGAGGCTTTTCATTACAGAACAATGAACCCTGTCTCCCCATTTTTCCCATCTCCCCACTGTCTATCCCTGTCTCCTCTTGTCTCCCCTCTGTCTCCCCCCTGTCTCCCCACTGTCTCCCCACTGTCTCCCCACTGTCTATCCCTGTCTCCTCCTGTCTCCTCCTGTCTCCCCCCTGTCTCCCCACTGTCTCCCCACTGTCTATCCCTGTCTCCTCATGTCTCCCCTCTGTCTCCCCCCTGTCTCCCCACTGTCTCCCCACTGTCTCCCCACTGTCTCCCCACTGTCTATCCCTGTCTCCTCCTGTCTCCCCTCTGTCTCCCCCCTGTCTCCCCACTGTCTCCCCACTGTCTATCCCTGTCTCCTCCTGTCTCCCCTCTGTCTCCCCACTGTCTCCCCACTTTCTCCACCTGTCTCCCCACTGTCTCCCCACTTTCTCCACCTGTCTCCCCACTTTCTCCACCTGTCTCCCCACTGTCTCCCCCTGCCCTCTATAGTTGCCCTCTCTGTTTCTACATTCTGTAAGATTGTCACCACATGTTTCCGAGGAGAAACCAGAAAACACACACACACAGTCAGAGTGCTGGTAGATATGTTCATGTGTTCATTTTCTGGTAGAAATGTGTTCAACATCCACTGAAGTAGCTAGCAGGTTTACTACATAGCGACAGTAGTTGCCTTGGTAACCAAACAGACTTGCTAGTTTAGCTAACCAAACCACCAGTCCTAGCTTGCTATTATGACAATCGAATTCAACAATGCCAAATAACGTTTTAAATTCGACTTTTGGGTTGCGTCGTGCCTAAGAACAGCCCTTAGCCGTGGTATATTGGCCATATACCACACCCCTCGGGCCTTAATGCTATTATAAACTGGTTACCAACGTAATTAGAGCAGTATAAATAAATGTTTTGTCATACCCTTGGTATCAGCCAATCAGCATTCAGGGATCGAACCACCCAGTTTATAATACCTAATACCAGCTGGCAAGCAGTGTTTGAACCCAGATTGGCAGAATCCTTTATACTGTATGGAGAGTTTGGTCAACTGTAGAGCCTATTTTCTTTATTCATTTCATTACATCTCCATCCCTGCTTTATCTCCATCCCCCTTCACCCAAGCCTAGGCATCACTCCCCCTTGAGAGAACTGTAAACATGTTTCTAATTTTCCAATGTTGACTTTCTCTCTCATGCTCGCTCTCTCTCCTTCTTTTTCAACATATTCAAGCTAATTGCAAATGTTTGTTTTTCATTGTTCCCATACATCTAGTTCACAGAGAGAAAAACGGTCATGTGACAGGCTAGAGTTACAGGAAACCTAGGGGCTGAGAGGGGAGCAGAGGTAGAGAGATACAGAGGAGGGAAACTATCTGGTACGGACAGAGTGGAAGGAGAAGATGGGGGAGAGGAGAGGAGAGGGGAAGGAGAGGGATATATTAGATAAGAGGAGAGGGGTAGAAAAGCGGAGAGGAGGAGAAGGAGAGGGGTAGATTAGATAGGAGGGGAGGAGTGGAGGGTTAGAGAGAGGGGATACAGCAACAGTACAGCTCAACTTACATCTGGAACACTGATGGATTTTGATGGCTTGTAGGGCAGGAGAGAGTGAGAGGGTGAGGAGGGGAGGAAGGGAAGGATGAGGAGAGGTTGTTAACTAACCATAACACCAGGCTGAGTGGTTCCATTCTCTCTGAAGAGTTTCCAGTAGAGAGAGAGAGAGAAGTATGGATAAAATACTGAATGTCAATAGATCAGAGTGACTTGAGTAAAAATACACACAAAAAACCCACCAATGCTGTTTTAACTTTGACAAGGAGGGAGGGAGAGGATAGGGCATGGTTAAGTAAAAAATATTACAGCATCGACAGTCAGAGATTACACCCCACCACCAGCCCAGAGCACAAAGAGAGAGAATATATTAAACAACAGGACGTAATGCTGTTTCTCCAAACACAGATCTCACCAGCGTTAGAAGCACTGTCAGACGAGTGTGTCTGTGTGAGTGTGAGTGTGTGTGTGTGCATTTACTTCTGTCAGAGGCGTCATGTGTTTGTCCTCCTCTCATCTGACCCATAGGTGAGTTCTACAGCAGATGATGATGACTCTGGAAGACAAATTACCATAGTAATTCAAGACAAGAGTTTATCAGTCATCCATATGTTTTATTCCCTGGCTTTACTGTGGAGCTGTGGATCTTTGGACGCACACACACACACACACACACACACACACACACACACACACACACACACACACACACACACACACACACACACACACACACACACACACACACACACACACACACACATACTGTAAGTATACTGCTGGTCTCAGGTTCTGGTTTGAGTTAAAGGCTTCCCGATGCAAAATGAAACAACTGATCCCCCTTCCTGCCAAGGGATTTCAAACACACACACACACACACACACACACACACACACACACACACACACACACACACACACACACACACACACACACACACACACACACACACACACACACACACACACACACACACACACACACTGGGCTACGGTACATTGGGTGTGTTGTACAATTGATTACAGCTACCTCTGGCTCGTAGGCCAGAGAAGAAAAGCAACATGAAAGAGAAGTACTGTAACTCACTTTATTACATTATCGCTTTGCAACTAAGTAGCAGTTTACCACCTAAACAGTCTTCTGCAACCCAGGGACTAATTAAACTTGCCATTTTCTCTCATGTACACACTCAGACTAATTTCCATGTTCCATC
The DNA here is from genome assembly GCF_029448725.1 of Salvelinus fontinalis. Classification (NCBI taxonomy): domain Eukaryota; kingdom Metazoa; phylum Chordata; class Actinopteri; order Salmoniformes; family Salmonidae; genus Salvelinus; species Salvelinus fontinalis. The sequence continues at coordinate 23,507,148 of NC_074678.1, read as the reverse complement.
CTCTAGTATGAGTCATGCTAGCAGTGAATACTTTTAGACTTGGTAATTCTACTAAAGTCCTCTAACTCACAGATGTTAATACCAACTGTCTTCATCAGTCAGTCACACTAGAGATGTGTGTATGAGGTGTGTGCGTGTGTATGGGGTGGGTGTGAGGGGTGTTGGGGTGCTGCTAACGATGTTAGCAGATTATCACCTGCTTATCAAAACCAGGCCACAATATTCACCGCTTCTCAGAATGAATACTTAGAACTAATACATTAGTTTAGCTCAGGCGATATATTAATGTTAAATTGTTGTGCGAGAGGTAGATCTGTGTCTCTTATCCTGTTGAGGCTAGGGGGTGCTGTTGTCACTATTTATGGAAATCGTGTAATTTTTGAAACGGCTTCCTACTAAATTCTTGATCGTACAATATGCATATTATTATTATTATTGGATAGAAAACAGTCTCTAGTTTCTATAGCCGTTGAAATTTTGTCTCTGAGTGGAACAGAACTCATTCTACAGCAATTTCCCTGACATGGAGTCAGATTTCACACATTTTGGCCCCTGATCTGGAGTCAGTTAAAAGGCCACTGTTATTGCTATGAGTATACAGACACTGCTTACGTCTTCCCCTGGATGCCTTTACGTGATGACGCTTTGAATGGTATCGATTGCCCAATCACAGCCACTATAAAACAAAAACACGTGCAGGTAGGAACTCTTTTCTAGGTGCATCAGGCGCGCGGAGGACACCGACCTACTCTTTTTCCAAGCATTAGTGTAGCCAGTTATATTTCTCCGGTCATGTTTCTACTCGTTATAGGAGTTAAAAACATCATACGGTAGTTAATTTAAACCGTTTTATAGCAATTTATATCCGTTTAGTGCGATTTTGGGACATTTATTTCTGAGACACTGTGAATCTCTGGGCACGGTTCCAGTTCATGTCGAACGCAATGGGCATTTCTACATGGCAAGAGGACAGCTTTCGACCAAAAGACGATTAGACCCAAGAAAGGATTCTTTGCCCAAGATTCTGATGGAAGAACAGCTCAAAGTAGGAACAATTTATTATGATAAATCGTGTTTCTGTCGAGAAATGTTAATCGCTTATGACGCCATCTTGCTAGACGTAGCTTCGCTTGGCGCAAACTGTATTGAAAAGTAAGGATAATTAAAAAAATGTAAATCAGCGATTGTATTAAGAATTAAATTGTCTATCAATCGCTGTCCACCCTATATTTTTTAGTCACGTTTATGAGTATTTATGTATACGACTAGATCACTGTCTAATATGGCGCACGACATTGTCTGACCAGCTGGGCAACTTTTGTCATTGTCTAAACATGATTTTGGTGGCTAAATATGCACATTTTCGAACAAACTGTATATGTATGTTGTAATGTGATGTTACAGGAGTGTCATCTGAAGAATTCTGAGAAGGTTAGTGAAAAAATTAATATATTTTGGCGATGTTTACGTTATCGCTCTCTTTGGCTAGAATCAATGCTCTGGTAACGTTTGCATATGTGGTATGCTAATATAACGATTTATTGTGTTTTCGCTGTAAGACACTTAGAAAATCTGAAATATTGTCTGTATTCACAGGATCTGTGTCTTTCGATTAGTGTATGCTGTGTATTTTTACGAAATGTTTGATGATTAGTAATTAGGTAAACACGTTGCTCTATATATTTATTCTAGTCCATTTGTGACGGTGGGTGCAATTGTAAACTATGACATCTACCTGAAATATGCACATTTTTCTAACAAAACCTATCCTATACCATAAATATGTTATCAGACTGTCATCTGATGAGTTTTTTTCTTGGTTAGTGGCTATCAATATCTTAGTTTAGCCGAATTGGTGATAGCTACTGGTGTTGGTGGACAAATAAAAGATGGTGTCTAATGCTAATGAGTTTAGCTAATAGATTTATATCTTTACATATTGTGTCTTCCCTGTAAAACATTTTAAAAATCGGACATGTTGGCTGGATTCACAAGATCTGTGTCTTTCATTAGCTGTATTGGACTTTAATGTGTGAAAGTTAAATATTTAAAAAAAAATTTTGGGGGGAATTTCGCGGCTCTGCCTTTTCAGTGGAATGTGGGGGGGGTTTAGTCAAAATTGAGTTATTGACATAGCCTTGTTCTGTTCAATGTTCTCTACCTACAATGGGGAGAACAAGTATTTGATACATTGCCGATTTTGCAGGTTTTCCTACTTACAAAGCATGTAGAGGTCTGTAATTTTTATCATAGGTACACTTCAACTGTGAGAGACGGAATCTAAAACCAAAATCCAGAAAATCACATTGTATTAATTGTAAGTAATTAATTTGCATTTTATACCCCCCAATTCATGTTGTTAAGATCAAAAGAATACAAGTGTGGCACCGTGAGAGGCATTAGCATAGGTGTGGCTTAAGGACTCAAGGTGCAGCACCATGGACAGACCCACCCACCTCAGCACAGGAGACAGGTGCGCTCACTTCAGCACCATGTACAGTGGCCCTGGCTGCAGCACAGTTCACTCAGTTCAGCACTGAACGAATCCTACAGAAGTTTTACTGGCCCGGAATCTACATGGCTGTCGCATGTACCTGTCATCGGACTGCCCCAGTAGGGCATACCTGAGCTCCTCTTATTCCACTACCCATCAGTGAGACTCCATTTGATATGATAGGGATAGACCTAGTTGGACTTCTCCCAAAGTCTGGGCGAGGATACCGACATATCCTGGAGGTGATAAACTATGCCACCAAGTACCCGGAGGCAGTTCTCTTGCGAACCATCACCACCAAGGCCATAGCCAAGGAGTTGGTACATACACTACCGTTCAAAAGTTTGGGGTCACTTTGTTTTTTTAAAGAAAAGCACATTTTTGAGCCAATAAAATAACATCAAATTGATCAGAAATACAGTGTAGACATTGTTAATGTTATAAATGACTATTGTAGCAGGAAACGGCAGATTTTTTATGGAATATCTACATATGCATACAGAGGCCCATTTTCAGCAAACATCACTCCTGTGTTACAATGGCATGTTGTGTTGGCTAATCTAAGTTTATCCCCAAACTTTTAAACGGTAGTGTATATTTGCCAGGGTGTGCCATCCTAGAGAAATCCTGACGGACCAAGGGACCCCCTTCATGTCAAGAATCATGCAGGACATGTGTAGGCTCCTGAGGATCAAACAGCTGCGCTGGGTCTAACCTCCACAAACCAATGGACTTGTAAAGTGGTTCAACCCGACCCTCAAGAGGATGGTGAAAAGGGTGTTGGACCAAGAAGGAAATAACTGGGATCAGCTTCTGCCTTATGTCCGTTATGCCATTCGTAAAGTGCCCCAGTCCTCCACAGGGTTTTCTCATTTCAAGCTCTTCTACACTCACCGTCCAAGAGGACTCCTCGATGTCACCAGGGAAGCCTGGGAAGACCAGTTGCCTGCCCATTGTACCCTAGCTGAACATGTGGTGGGGATGCAGACCAGGATCACCCGAGTGATGCTCATTGTTCGCGAGCATATGAAAGACGCATAAAGAGCAACAAAGGACTTACGACCACTCTGCGCAAGCATGTGAGTTCAATCCTGTTGACCGACTGCTCGTCCTTCTCCCCACCACAGAAAGCAAGTTCCTCACCCAGTGGGAGGTGCCCTACGAAGTAATAAGGTAACTTGGCCCAGTGAAGTACAGGGCGGACAGATGTGATAGAGCACGATATCCGTACACGACCTGTACACCTGAAGCTGTACAGGGTCCCTGAAGCTTGTCGCAAAGCCATCTGCGCTGAGGTCAAAAGGATGTGTGAGTTGGATGCCATAGAGGAGTCAAAAAATAACTAGACCAGCCCCATCTTCCTGGTATCCAAGCCAGATGGTACATTGCACTTCTGCAACGACTTCTGATGACTAAATTAGGTGTCAAAGTTCGACTCCTATCCTATGCCAAGGGCTGAGGAGCTCATAGAGTGGCTTGAGTTCGCTACATCACCACCCTAGACCTTACCAAAGGGTACTGGCAGGTCCAACTAACTGCCTCTGCCTGTGAGAAAACTGCCTTCTTCACACCTGTTGGGCTCTTCCTGTACAAGGTTCTTCCTTATGGCTTTCACGGGGCCCCAGCCACCTTTCTAAGGCTGATAGACATTGTCCTATGGCCACATTGGGACTTTGCTGCGGCCTACCTGGACGATGTGGTAATCAATTCGGAGACCTGGGAAGACTATTTGTAGAAGATAGGCCATGTCTTGAGTTCTCTCCGACAGGCATGCCTGACAGCCAACCCAAAGAAGTGCTACATTGCACAGAGCAAGGCGCAATACCTTGGCTCCACTATTGGGCGAGGACTCATCAAACCGCAGGTTGAGACAGTACGCAACTCAGGTGAGAGCCTTCATGGAACTGGACAGTTACTACGGGTGGTTTATTCTGTGGTTTTCTGCTTGGGTGTCTCCCCTGACAAACATGACCCAGAAGGCCGAGCTGGAGAAGGTTAAATGGAGCTTAAAGCCGAGAAGGCTTTCAAGGACCGTCAAAACCTACCTCTGTCCAGGACCAGTCCTGGGGTCACCAGACTACTCCCGGCCTTTTGTAATCCAAACAAACACATCTGGAACTGGACTGGGAGCTGTCCTGCCCCAGGTCTGGGATGGTGAAGAACACCCCGTTTCATTTATACGTCGAAAGCTCCTACCTAGGGAACACAAGTATGCTACCGAGTGTCTGGCTATAAAATGGGCTGTCTGCTCCCTGTCCTACTATCTCCTGGGATGGCAGTTCACCCTGGAGACAGACCATGCACCCTTGCAGTGGACGGCCAAGGCTAAGGTTCCTCGAGCTACAACCATACAACTTCGACAGACCATGGTCTGCTCATGGGAACGCTGATGCCCTCTCCCCACTCCATTGTATCTTCTCTTCTGCCAATTCTTCCCAGGGCTTGGAGCTAAAGGGGTGAGGGTCGCGGGTCGCTGAAGGACTAACATTGCAGCACCATGGACAGACCCACCCACCTCAGCACAGGAGACAGGTGCGCTCACTTCAGCACCATGTACAGTGGCCCTGGCTGCAGCACAGTTCACTCAGTTCAGCACTGTGGAAAGCTGGCTACCTTCAGCATCAGACCAGTCAAAGACAGCACCATAGCTCTGCTCACCCAACACACCTGTGCATGATTACTAATCAGCACACCTGCAAGGCATTCCCTAATCAACTTTTTATTTGTATCTTTTTTTATTTCACCTTTATTTAACCTGTCTAGGATCAGCGTGGCGCTAGCGGCACACCCCCCCCCCCCCCACTGAAAAACCAGTGCCGCGAAATTCAAAAAAAATATTTTTTTAAAATATTTAACTTTCACACATTAAAGTCCAATACAGCTAATGAAAGACACAGATCTTATGAATCCAGTCAACATTTCCGATTTTTAAAATGTTTTACAGGGAAGACACAATATGTAAAGATGTACATCTATTACCTAAAAACACATTAGCATATTCCACCATCTTTTATTTGTCCACCAACACCAGTAGCCATCACCAATTCGGCTAAACTAAGATATTTATAGCCCCTAACCAACAAAAAAACTCATTAGATGACAGTCTGATAACATATTTATGGTATGGGATAGGTTTTGTTAGAAAAAAGTGCATATTTCAGGTATATGGCATAGTTTACAATTGCACCCACCATCACAAATGGACTAGAATAATTACAATGAGCAACGTGTTTACCTAACTACTAATCATCAAACATTTCGTAAAAATACACAGCATACACGAATCGAAAGACACAGATCCTGTGAATACAGACAATATTTCAGATTTTCTAAGTGTCTTACAGCGAAAACACAATAAATCGTTATATTAGCTTAGCACATAGCAATTAGCAGCCCAGCATTGATTCTAGCCAAAGTGAGCGATAAAAGTCAACATCGCCAAAAGATATTAATTTTTTCACTAACCTTCTCAGAATTCTTCCGATGACACTCCTGTAACATCACATTACAACATGCATATACAGTTTGATCGAAAATGTTTATATTTAGCCACCAAAATCATGGTTAGACAATGTGAAATGTAACTCAGCTGGTCAGAATTTGTCCTTGCGCCACTTAGACAGTGATCTACTCTTATACATAAATACTCATAAACGTGACTAAAAAATATAGGGTGGACAGGGATTGATAGACAATTTAATTCTTAATACAATTGCGTTATTACATTTTTTAATTTATCCTTACTTTTCAATACAGTTTGCGCCAAGCGAAGCTACGTCAAAAAACATGGCGTCCTAAGCCACTAAAATGTTTCGACAGAAACACGATTTATCATAATAAAAATGTCCTACCTTGAGCTGTTCTTCCATCAGTATCTTGGGCAAAGGATCCTTTCTTGGGAGAAATCGTCTTTTGGTGGAAAGCTGTCCTCTTGCCATGTGGAAATGTCAACTACGTTCGGGATGAACTGAAAAGCGTTCCCAACTTTTCACATCGTTGCAAAAATAAATGTCCCAAAATCGCACTAAACGGATATAAATTGCTATAAAACGCTTTAAATTAACTACTTTGTGATGTTTGTAACTCCTATAACGAGTGAAAAGATGACCGGAGAAATATAACAGGCTAAACTAATGCTTGGAACAGGAGAGGGTCGGTGTCTTCCACGCGCGTTACGCAGCAAGAAAAGACTTGCTAGCTAAAGGTTTTTTTCATTTGTAGTGCCTGTGAACGAGCAATCGAGCCCGTTGGAATCGTCATCACGTAAAGGCATCCAGGGGAAGACGTAAGAAGTGTCCGTATAGTCATAGCAACGACAGTGCCCGTTTAAATGACTTCAGAAAAGTGGCCAACGTTTCTCAAATCTGACTCCATGTCAGGGAAATTGCTGTAGAATGGGCTCTGTTCCACTTAGAGACAAAATTTCAACTCCTATAGAAACTATAGACTGTTTTCTATCCAATAATAATAATAATATGCATATTGTACGATCAAGGATTTTGTGGGAAGCCGTTTAAAAAATTAGCCACATTAGCATAAATAGTCTAAACAGCGCCCCCATCCCCAACAGGTTAATCAGGAAGGCCAGTTGAGAACAAATTCTCATTTACAACTGCAACCTGGCCAAGATAAAGCAAAGCAGTGCAACACAAACAACAACACAGAGTTACACATGGAATAAATGTACAGTCAATAACACAATAAATCTATATACAGTGTGTGCAAATGTAGTAAGATTAGGGAGGTAAGGCAATAAATATGCCATAGTGTAACGGCTGTCAATGTCGTTCTCCTCCTCAGACGAGGAGGAGCATGGATCGGACCAAGATGCGGAGTAGGAGGTATTCATGATTTTAATGGCAAACCAACAAACACTACAAATTAACAAAACAACAAACGTGACTAACCTGCAACAGTCCTGTGTGGCCCAAACGCTAACACAGGAAACAAACACCCACAAAACACCAGTGAAACCCTGGCTGCCTTAGAATGACTCTCAATCAGAGACAAACGATACACACCTGTCTCTAATTGAGAATCATACCAGGCCGAACACAAAACCCCACATAGAAATAGAAAACATAGACTGCCCACCCAACACTCACGCCCTGACCAATAAAGACATATAAAACAAGAGAAAACAGGTCAGGAACGTGACACATAGTGGCAAAATAATTACAATTTAGCAATTAAACACTGGAGTGATAGATGTGCAGAAGATGAATGTACAAGTAGAGATACTGGGGTGCAAAGGAGAAGAAACAAAAAAGAACAATATGGGGCTGAGGTAGTTGGGTGGGCTATTTACAGATGGGCTGTGTACAGGTGCAATGATCGGTAAGCTGCTCTGACAGCTGATGCTTAATGCTAGTGAGGGAGATATACGACTCCAGCTTCAGTGATTTTTGCAATTCGTTCCAGTCATTGGCAGCAGAGAACTGGAAGGAAAGGAGACCAAATGAGGAGTTGGCTTTGGGGATAACCAGTGAAATATACCTGCTGGAGGGCGTGGGTGGTGGGTGCTGCTATGGTGAGTTGAGATAAGGCAGAGCTTTACCTAGCAAAGACTTATAAATGACCTGATTGGCACAATTTTGCAGGCTGGACCTTACTCAAGTGGAGCAGTTAGGAAGATAGCTTCAGCATACCTACTCTTCCACAGACTCCTCAGAAGGAGAGTTGCGGACTCTACGCAAGAGACTACAGGTGGCAGCCGTCTTTAACCACCCTATTGCCTGAACGGCTTGTGGACTAGAACGCCAGAGACACTAAAAGCTAAAGTAAAAGCACCTGAAACTCTTTTGTTGGATGTTTACTCATTGCCACTTGTGTAGTCGGGCACACCCTGCTCTTCCCAACAACAAGATATTACATTTCTGACACCATGATTTGGAACACCTGCTGTTCCATGTCATAGACTGACGAGGCCAATCCAGGTGAAAGCTATAATCCCTTATTGATGTCACTTGTTAAATCCACTTCAATCAGTGTAGATGACAGGGAAGAGACAGGTTAAAGCCTTAAGGATTTTGTATGTGTGCCATTCAGAGGGCATTGAATGGGCATGACAAAATATTTAGGTGCCTTTGAATAGGGTAGGGTAGTAGGTCGCAGACACACTGCTTTGTGTCAAGAACTACAACGCTGCTGGGTTTGTCCCGCTCAATAGTTTCCTGTGTGTATCAAGAATGGTCCACCACAGGACGTCCAGCCAACTTGACACAGCTGTGGGAAGCATTAGAGTCAACATGGGCCAGCATCTATGTGGAACGCCTTCGACACCTTGTAGAGTCCATGCCGCGACGAACTGAGACTGTTCTGAAGGCAAAAGGCATGGGGGTGCAACTCAATATTAGGAAGGTGTTCCTAATGTTTGATTTAATCAGTGTATACTTCCATCATTTTTTAAAAACTGGCTACCTTCAGACCAGTCTTGTGAGACTTGTGGGTGTCCTAGAGAAAGATGACAATGTCACAAAAACGATGCACATGCTTCAATGGGGCAGAAGTCCATGAGTTGTTGTGATTCTGGATGGCCAGATAGCTACCAACAATGACAAGAAACTACCATGTGGGGAATCGTAAGTGGCTCGTTTCAGCTAGTTTCATCTTGTTCTTGATACGCTACAGACAGAAGTTGGCAGATCAGTTGGACCGACTTCAAATGTTGTAGAAGGAGAATGTTTGCGAGAGTCTCATCTTTCCATATAGTGGTCATATTAGTTTATTGACCTAACCGTTCAGACGCTACAGACATTTTGTGAGAAGACTGATTTTCGGGATGTCTCATGGTCTGACAAACATGGAAGGCCCCCATCAGCTATGTGGTGGATTGAGACAGCCCATGCAAACAAAATAGATATCTGTAGCTTAAACTGACGTATTTTGATGGGGATTCTTTTATTATGGTAATTCGATTTCTGCGGGGTTGCGGACATCGACTCTAGGGGGTTGTTAACGTGTCTAGGATGAGTGTGCCGCTAGCGGCACTCCCCCCCCCACCCCCACTGAAAAACCAGTGCCGCGAAATTCAAAAAAAAATTTTTTTTTAAATATTTAACTTTCACACATTAAAGTCCAATACAGCTAATGAAAGACACAGATCTTGTGAATCAAGTCAACATGTCCGATTTTTTAAATGTTTTACAGGGAAGACACAATATGTAAAGATGTACATCTATTACCTAAAAACACATTAGCATAATCCACCATCTTTTATTTGTCCACCAACACCAGTAGCCATCACCAATTCGGCTAAACTAAGATATTTATAGCCCCTAACCAAGAAAAAAACTCATTAGATGACAGTCTGATAACATATTTATGGTATGGGATAGGTTTTGTTAGAAAAAAGTGCATATTTCAGGTAGATGGCATAGGTTACAATTGCACCCACCGTCACAAATGGAATAGAAAAACTACTTAGAGCAACGTGTTTACCTACTTACTAATCATCAAACATTTCGTAAAAATACACAGCATACACGAATCGAAAGACACAGATCCTGTGAATACAGACAATATTTCAGATTTTCTAAGTGTCTTACAGCGAAAACACAATAAATCGTTATATTAGCATAGCACATAGCACATAGCGGCCCAGCATTGATTCTAGCCAAAGTGAGCGATAAAAGTCAACATCGCCAAAATATATTAATTTTTTCACTAACCTTCTCAGAATTCTTCAGATGACACTCCTGTAACATCATATTACACAATCCATATAGAGTTTGATCGAAAATGTTTATATTTAGCCACCAAAATCATGGTTAGACAATGTGAAATGTAGCTCAGCTGGTCAGAAAATGTCCTTGCGCCACTTAGACAGTGATCTACTCTTATACATAAATACTCATAAACGTGACTAAAAAATATAGAGTGGACAGGGATTGATAGACAATTTAATTCTTAATACAATTGCGGAATTACATTTTTTAATTTATCCTTACTTTTCAATACAGTTTGCGCCAAGCGAAGCTACGTCAAAAAACATGGCGTCCTAAGCCACTAAAATGTTTCGACAGAAACACGATTTATCATAATAAAAATGTCCTACTTTGAGCTGTTCTTCCATCAGTATCTTGGGCAAAGGATCCTTTCTTGGGAGTAATCGTCTTTTGGTGGAAAGCTGTCCTCTTGCCATGTGGAAATGCCAACTGCGTTCGGGATGAACTGAAAGCGTGCCCAGCTATTCACAGCGTTAAAGAAATAAATGTCCCAAAATCGCACTAAACGGATATAAATTGCTATAAAACGCTTTAAATTAACTACCTTATGATGTTTTTAACTCCTATAATGAGTAAAAACATGACCGGAAAAATATAACAGGCTAAACTAACGCTTGGAAAAATAGCAGGTCGATGTCCTCCACGCGCATTACGCAGCAAGAAAAGAGTTCCTACCTACAGGTTTTTTTTATTTATAGGGCCTGTGAACGCGCAATCGACCCCATTCAAATCGTCATCACGTAAAGGCATCCAGGGGAAGACGTAAGCAGTGTCCGTATAGTCATAGCAATAACAGTGCCCTTTTAACTGACTCCAGAACAGTGGCCAAAATTTCTGAAATCTGACTCCATGTCAGGGAAATTGCTGTAGAATGGGCTCTGTTCCACTTAGAGACAAAATTTCAACTCCTATAGAAACTATAGACTGTTTTCTATCCAATAATAATAATAATATGCATATTGTACGATCAAGGATTTTGTGGGAAGCCGTTTCAAAAATTACACGATTAGCATAAATAGTCTCAACAGCGCCCCCATCCTCAACAGGTTTTAAAGCCAATTATCTCAGAATCATCTAAGGTTCTATATCTACATGTGTGTCTGGTTTCCTATGTTGGTAATGTGTAGTGTACCCCTGGGGAGGTCCACACCTCTAGGAAACCCAGAGGACCTGATCAAAGAGAGGTAGACCGCAAAAACACACACAGGCTGGCAGGCAGGCATAAAATACATACACAGGCTTGCAGGCAGACATGCATACACAGGCTGAATGGCAGGCACACATACGTACACAACAAGGCAGGTAGGAAGGCACACATTCACACACATACACAGGTATGCACAAGCACATACACAGAGTGTCTTTCTGAGGATTCAAATTGTTTTACTAAGCAAACAGAAGGTTGTTAACACTGTTTGAAGGGGATAGGTGGGGTGGTAGAGTGTCCAATGTTTTTTTTCTTCTATCGTAAGTGAGAGAACTGTATCTAATGTCTTACACCAACACCCCAGGGACAGGGATGGCCAACCACCCTGCTGGAAAGGTAGTTCTCCAGAAGGAATGTTGACCACCCCTGAGGTCAGGGGTCAGGGTTAGTGTCTGTCCAGCAACACGGCCAGACACAATGAGAATTTTTACACAAGAGTAACACATTCCGGTTGCAATTCTATCATGTTCCATGGCATGTGAAATTACTTGATTAACATGTTTCCAATACACATGTATTTAGGAACAAAAAATGTGCCCTAAACTAGCCTTTCAGGTGTTTAATATATTTTTTACATTTCACAATTCAATTTGTGTTACAATAAAACATGAATACTGTATAATTATTGTATTTCCAACATGTATTAACATATACATTTGTGATAGGAGAATAGCAGAACACTAGAACTCAAATGAAGAACATTGCTGTAAGAGAGAGAGAGCTGTGAGCATCTGTGAAGAACATTGTGCTGCTGTGAAATGCTGGGAGGGAATCTTAAAAGTTTTCTTTGGTTGTAGATGAATCTTGTAGAACAATGAGTGAACTGAGAGCAACATCAGTAAATCTCACTAGAAGACTCAGTCATGTTGATTGGACCCAGATCACCAGGCCGGGTTCTGGGAACATCACTCATTGCTGAGAAGAGTTTGTGTGTGTGTGTGTGCGTGCGTGCGTGCGTGCGTGCGTGTGCGTGTGTGAGAGAGTGTGAGTGTACGAAAGAGAGCGAGAGAGAGAGAGCAACTGTGCGTGCTATTCACTCCAAGTCACAGTTTGTGGTTAGTGTCCTCTGTAGAGTTGTGTTCCTGGTAGAATGCAGGGGGTGTACCCAGAATGTCTCTCTCTCTCACTCACTCTCTCACTCTCACTCACCCCTTCAGTAACTTACTTGCTCTCTTTTTCTCTCACTTTCTCTCGCTCCCTCTCTCTCCCTCTCTTTCTCCTTCCATACCAACACTTCTTACAATCTTAACATGAACAACAGAGAATTTAACCTCCACTTCTGGTGACACATCTTATCCTGGTGACCTCTGACCTCTACATTGAACTCTAGGTTGATTCCTCAGGTCAGTCCTCTGTTTCTCTGTTATCTAATCAATTGTAAAGATCATTATGGTTGTATCAGAGTGGTCGTTAGGTGGTTACAGATGTGAATAATGCTGAAATGAACTCCATTGACTCCATTGACCGTGCAGTGACCAGTTAAAATCATTCATACAGTAGGATGAGGAAGGGAGGTCTGGCACTGGGTGTGTGAACAGAGCAGAGGAGAGGGGGAGAGGGACAGAGCGGAGCGAGAGTATCCAGGTATCTCTCTCTACTTGATGTGGAATATCTTCAATCATCTTCCCAGAACTCAGCACGTAGGATGGAAACCATGAACAGACCCCTGACTCATTATAGAGACATGTATGGGAACAAAACAACATCGAGAGATGGAAGCTGTCCTCTATCGAGGAAGACCAGAGAGGAAGCAGAGAAAGAGTATTTCGCCAGTCACTTCTCTTTCTATAGACACACAAGCACATGCACACACACACACACACACACGCAAACACACACTCACCAAGTGAGGAAGAGGATGTCGCCCTCCAGTCAGCTGGCACAGCTCTCTGCTCTCCAAGCCAAGACAGGGGATCCTGGATTTTATTTGTCACCTCACTTCCTCTCCCGCTACCTCCTAGCCTGATGTATTTAACCTGCATGAGAACCTATTATTTATAGAAGCCTATATATCACTCTATTGACCATGGCTGTAGATTACCATGGTCCTTCACTAGCACCAAGAGAAATACACTCATGGAGAGTGGGATGGTGGAGGAGTGGGGTTATCTGATGGGAGCGACTTTATGTCTCCTCTGTAATGGGTTGTGTGCTAAGTAGGTACTTGGGTGCATGTGTGAACCACCAGGCAGACCAACAGTAGCATCAGTAAGTGCAGCTGTCAGATGGAGATGCTGAGAGTATTGGTTTCTCATAAACCCTAATGGGACATCTAGACAAACACACTGTGTTCATAATGCCGGAACGTATACCGGAACACTAATGTACATCCTCCGTATCAATAAACCAGCTTTACATTCAACTACAGAGACAATCAATCCTCCATACTTAAGCTATGGAAGTTATACAACAGGACATAGGAGTACAGAGGCTTTCACTGTGTGTTAGTGAACATAAAGGCTGAGAGTGTAGTTTTTATACCAGCTACTAGAGGTTGTCTCTGACGACTCTTTTGGTTTGAACCAGAGTATGTGAGCGGAGCGAAGCTGGAGCAGAGCGAGGAGCGGAGTGTGCCCAAAATTGACTGGAGCGTGGAGCTGAACCGTTTGCATACTCACCCGCTCCAATTTCGCTCCAGTACCGCTCTAGTACATGGCAAGCCTGGCCCAGCATGCATTTGTAGGCTACTTGTGTGCTGCTATAGTCCCTTACTTTAGCTACAGTCATGGAGTTTGCAAAATATTTTCATAAAGAAACTGATAAAACACACAGGTGAAAAATCAAGGTGACTTACGAAGATGTGGAGGACCAAGATTAAGAGAGGGAGTGAGGTGATGTACAACTAAAGAATCGTTGTGGGATCTGAAAATACACTTATGCCAAAAGCATGATTATGAACATAAAATCTGATCTCTTAAAAGTTATATTATCTACACAATATGCTATCATTGATTTTGGCCCAATAGGCCCGACATACAGTTGAAGTCGAAAGTTTACATACACCTTAGCCAAATACATTTAAACTCATTTTTTCACAATTTCTGACATTTAATCTGAGTAAAAATTCCCTGTCAGTTGGGATCACCACTTTATTTTAAGAATGCGAAATGTCAGAATAATAGTAGAGAGAATGATTTTTTCAGCTTTTATTTCTTTCATCACATTCCCAGTGAGTCAGAATTTTACATACACTCAATTAGTATTTGTTAGCATTGCCTTTAAATTGTTTAACTTGGGTCTGTCACGACTTCCGCCGAAGTCGGTCCCTCTCCTTGTTCGGGCGGCTTTCGGCGGTCGAAATCACCGGTCTTCTAGCCATCGCCGCACCACCTTTCATTTGTTTTGTCTTGTTTTCCTGCACACCTGGTTTACGTCTCCTCATAATTACTATGTGTATTCACCCCATGCAATAATCTGAGTACAGCGCTCAGAGACCAAAACATGCCATACAGATAGCCGCCATGTTGTGGAGTCAACAGAAGTCAGAAATAGCATTATAAATATTCACTTACCTTTGATGATCTTCATCAGAATGCACGCCCAAAAATCCCAGTTCCACAATAAATGTTTGTTTTGTTCGATAGCGTCCATAATTTATGTCCAAATACCTCCTTTTTGTTTGCGCGTTTAGTTCCAAAATCCAAATTGATGACCAGACGAAAAGTCAAAAACGTCCATTACAGTTCCTAATAACATGTCAAACGATGTATAGAATCAATCTTTAGGATGTTTTCAACATAAATCTTCAATAATGTTTCAACCGAAGAATTCCTTTGTCTGTAAAAATGCAATGGAACGCAGCTACCTCTCACGGGGGCGCGCCTGAGTGAGCTTGTGGCACTCCCCCCTCCTTCACAGTAGAAGCATCAAACAAGGTTCTATAGACTGTTGACATCTAGTGGAAGCCTTAGGAAGTGCAATATGACCCCATAGACACTGTATATTGGATAGGCAAACCTACAAACCTCAGATTTCCCACTTCCTGGTTGGATTTTTTTCTCAGGTTTTTGCCTGCCATATGAGTACTGTTATATTCGCAGACATCATTCAAAGAGTTTTAGAAACTTCAGATTGTTTTCTATCCAAATCTACTAATAATATGCATATCTTAGCTTCTGGGACTGAGTAGCAGGCAGTTTACTCTGGGCACCTTATTCATCCAAGCTACTCAGTACTGCCCCCAGCCATAAGAAGTTATTAACAAAAAATTTGAGGAGTGGTTGAAAAACGAGTTTTAATGACTCCAACATAAGTGTATGTAAACTTCTGACTTCAATTGTGTTACCCTGAAGCCAGACTTGGGCCGAACTTGTGTTTCAAAAAATGAATTCAAAGGCACTGTAGACTGAGCCTAATAAGGCATTTTCCATTTCATTTGTATTCGTAGGATAGATAAAGGGGGCATATAAACAGACAATGAAAGCTCTTACAAGATTCGATGATTACATTTCCTTAAAACAGGTTATAGGCTACAGTAGAACAGTCAGAACAGTAGGAGAAATTAAGAGGGGTAAATAGACCAAATTATTAGGGTGAGGCACATGGGCTACTAACATCTTACTACACAATATACACATAATATTACTTTCTTAGCTACAGTATACATATCTCCTTGCCATATTACATCATTTATGAAGCAGCATACAATACATTGTTGGACTCATATTGTTGTACTCGACTCACTTGAACAGGAAGGTGGGGCGGCGGTCCTCCAAGTTAACGGTTGTTTTGGGCGCAGCACAAATCATGCTTCATTGACAGCATGGCCAATGTTGAATGTTTAACATTTTAAACTTGGAAAAGAGCCCCCTTAATCCAAGATTTGGGGCAACACAGCCATTGTCACTGATTCTTTCCAAACCACTCATTGTTGAATTTGTGATTTCCAACTTGTTGTGTACTGTTTATGTCCAATGACCGATGAGCACCGATGCGTTTTATCTTTCATTTCTCTTCATTATTTCTCTTCACATAACAAGGATTAAAAAGGATTTGCCAGTAGATTGTCTACTTGATTCATGATGATGACTGCTTGTCTAGCTTGCTAGCTAAGATTTTGAAAGTATGATGTTGACATGATCAGTCCAATCAAAGCTACTGTAGTTATAACGTGATTTGATGTCATTTTATCTGTGGCCAATGACCTTGAGCCTTCTTGGAAGGGCACTTCTAATGTAACTCCATGGCAGCACCCAAGGGGCTTGAATTTTCTAGCTCTACCCTTAGACTTGGCGATGATGTAGTGTGCCCATGAGTGACAGAACACTGGGCCAATCATGGCGCAATGCTCTGTATTTTCTGCTGACTTGCCCCACCACCACAGAGAGCACTGAGTTAGGCTGAAACACCTGCATTTTGGAGCTGCCCTACTCAAGAAAACAAAAAAGAGACGTTTGTATGCGGCTTTATTAACTCAATGACGTATATATTTTTTTACATTGTTTGCAAACTGATATGTGACACATATTAATGCCAAAATAACATGCAAAACAGGCAAGCTCCAAAAAAAATAAAAGTTAAAAACAATTGCCAAAAAAGTGGGGCTCAAAACAACCCCACCTGTCCTGAAAGACGGGTTGCCACTGGTGTTGCTATAGCCCCTTGCTTTAGCTACTGTCATCTAGTATGCTAAATATTTTCATAAAGAAACTGATAAAACACACAGGTGAAAAATCAAGGTGACTTACAAAGATCAGGAGGACCAAATACAAGAGAGGGAGAGTGGTGATGTAGTGTCCACAACTAAAAAATCATTGTGGAATCTGAAAAGACTGATATCCTGAAAGCATGATGGTGTACTTAGTACGTGCACATGCTAACAGAAAGGAATGAGGTCGGTAGCTAGCTAAGTGTGTCATTGTAGCAAAGTATTTATAAACAAAATCAGATCTCTTAAAAGTTTTGTTCATCATTTTGTTCATCATTGATTTTGGCCCAATAGGCCTGGTATAATTCCTCTTTCAAGGAGCTTTCCTTATTTGACCAAAAATCCTTCAGGCCTACCTACAGAAAAGATGATAACAATACGGATCCTTGCTCAGCCTGGCAAGCGCTGAGAGGGTATTCTCCACTGCTGGCCTGCTCTCCAGACACCATCGCATGAGCCTGAGGCAACGCACTCTGGCCAAGCTAATGTTTCTAAAAATTAATTCAAAGGCACTGTAGATGGAGCCCAATAAAGCATTTTTCATTTAACTTGTATTTAATTCTAAGTAAGTCACAGCCTATATGTGCAATTTATTGACTATAATGATTTAATACGGTCACTCCCTGATTTGTTTCACCTGTCCTTGTGCTTGTCTCCACCCCTCTCCAGGGGTCCCCCATCTTCCCCACTTATCCCCTAGGTATTTATACCTGTGTTTTCTGTCTATCTGGGCCAGTTTGTCTTGTTTGTTCAAGTCAACCAGGGGTTTGTCTCAGCTCCTGGTTTTCCCCAGTCTCTTTTTTCTCATCCTCCTGGTTTTGACCCTGGCCTGTCCTGACCCTGGGCCTCTACTCTGGATTATCAACCCCTACCTGCCTTGACCTGTCGTTTGCCTGCCCCTGTTGTTGCAATAAACATTCTTACTTCAACACCTGATAAATACAACAAAATGTCCCTGCCAGCCTAGTGTGCTGTACTCACAAATGCTTCACAATTTATTTATTGATAGCCTTGAAATAATAGAAATAATATAGTCTAAATAATTAATTTTCGTTTCTTTTTAGGCTTCCTGTCTGGCTCCTCACCTATTTAGAGTGTTTATATGCTGTTTAATATGACATGTATTTGAAATGATGAGATATTTTACAGTCACCTTTCCCTGTTTTTTATTAAAATACTTTTCATTCAATTCATATGGCGCTTTTCAAGCACCCATGGTCACTTTACAATTAAAGAAATTAAGAAGGAAAACAACAAAACAGGAGTCAAAACAAAACATCAGACTAAACAAGACATGAATTATGAGAGGGGTAGGGTAAGGGGTTTAATACTTCATAACCACATGGTAGCTCCAGGTAATTGGGCTCCCGAGTGGCACAGCGGTCTAAGGCACTGTATCTCAGTGCAAGATGTGTCACTATAGTACCTGGTTTGAATCCAGACTGTATCACATCCAGCTGTGATTGGGAGTCCCATAGGGTGGCGCACAATTGGCCCAGCGTCGTCAGGTTTTGGCCGGGGTAGGCTGTCATTGTAAATAAGAATTTGTTCTTAACTGACTTGCCTACTTAAATAAAGGTTAAATAAAAAAAAGTCACAAAAATAGATGGGTGTTGGTTAAATTGTGATTTTAATATTTGGAGCAGGAGTTCTTTTTCCTTTGAGCGAGGAGTGGTTTTGGTTGGAAAGGATGTGGAGCGCTCGGATTTCCGACTGTGCAACTCTGCACACATACTCTGCAGTGAACTTGACACAACTGTGGGAAGCATTGGAGTCAACATGGGTGTCACGTTCGTCGTATGGAGGAAGAGAGGAGGACCAAGGCGCAGCGTGATATGAATACATCTTCTATTTATTATAACGAAGAACACTTAACCAAACTTTACAAAACAACAAAACGAACGTGACGCTATATAGAAAATAGTGCTGAACACAAAACACTACACATAGACAAACACCCACAAACCAAAAGACAAAACAGGCTACCTAAATATGGTTCCCAATCAGAGACAACAACTAACACCTGCCTCTGATTGAGAACCATATCAGGCCAAACACAGAAACAGACGAACTAGACATACAACATAGAATGCCCACTCAGATCACACCCTGACTAAACAAAACATATAAACATACAAAGCAAACTATGGTCAGGGTGTGACAGTACCCCTCCCCCAAGGTGCGGACTCCGGCCGCAAAACCTGAACCTATAGGGGAGGGTCTGGGTGGGCATCTGTCCGCGGTGGCGGCTCTGGCGCTGGACGTGGACCCCACTCCACCATAGGCTTAGTCCACTTTATTGGCGTCCTTTGAGCGGCGACCCTCTTGGACTGAGGGGCGCCTCTGGACTGAGGGGCGCCTCTGGACTGAGGGGCGCCTCTGGACTGAGGGGCGCCTCTGGGCTGAGGGGCGGCTCTGGACTGAGGGGCGGCTCTGGACTGAGGGGCGGTTCTGGCGGCTCCTGACTGGCGGGCGGCTCTGGCGGCTCCTGACTGGCGGGCGGCTCTGGCGGCTCCTGACTCGCGGCCGGCTCTGGCGGCTCCTAACTGACGGGCGGCTCTGGCGGCTCCTGACTGACGGGCGGCTCTGGCGGCTCCTGACTCGCGGCCGGCTCTGGCGGCTCCTGACTGACGGGCGGCTCTGGCGGCTCCTGACTGACGGGCGGCTCTGGCGGCTCCTGACTGACGGGCGGCTCTGGAGGCTCAGGACAGACGGGCGGCTCGGGCAGCTCAGGACAGACGGGTGGCTCAGGCGGCTCAGGACAGACGGGCGGCTGAGGCGGCTCAGGACAGACAGGCGGCTCAGGTGGCGCTGGACAGATGGGCAGCTCAGGCGGCGCTGGACAGATGGGCAGCTCAGACGGTGTTGGACAGATGGGCACACCTGTAGGGAGGAGACGGAGAGACAGCCCGGTGCGTGGGGCTGCCACAGGACCCACCAGGCTGGGGAGACCTCCAGGAGGCTTGGTGTTAGGAGGAGGCACCTGAAGGACCGGGCTGTGGGGGAGCACTGGAGCTCTGGTGCGCAGCCTTGGCACCACTCCCCCAGGCTGGATAACTACTCTAGCCCGGACCCTCCAGAGTGCAGGCACAGGATGAACCGGGCTGTGGGTAAGCACTGGAGATCTAGTGCCTACTACGCGCACATCTCCCTTAGGCTCCACGCCCACATTTGCTCGGTACGAGCGGAGCGCAGGCATAGGACGCACTGCACCCTCCCAGCGCGCTGGAGACACAGCACGCAGAGCCGGCGTAGGATACCCTGGACCGAAACGGCGTACCGGAGACCAGACACGCTGAGCAGGCACCATACACCCTGGCTGGATGCCCACACTCCCGTGACACTTTCGGGGGGCTGCCCTATAGTGCACCGGGCTATGGGCACGTACTGGCGACACCTTGCTCTTAACCGCATAACCAGGTGCCTGACCAGTAACGCGCTGCTTATAATAAGCACGAGGAGTGAGCTCAGGTCTGCTACCTGGCTTAGCCACACACCCCGTGTGCCACCCCCCAAAAATGTTTTGGGGATGCCTCTCGTACCTGTCGCGCTGCCGTGCTGCCTCCATTCGCCGGTATCCCTCCTCACACTGCTCCAGAGAATCCCAGGCGGGCTCCGGCACTCTCCCTGGGTCGACCGACCACCTGTCTATCTCCTCCCAAGTAGTGACATAGTCCAGATCTCGCTCCCATGTCCAGGAGTCCTGTGATTGCTGCTGCTGCCTGTTACCACGCTGCTTGGTCCTTTTGTGGTGGGTGTTTCTGTAACGATCGTCTTCGGGAGAAAGAGAGGAGGAACAAGGCGCAGCGTGATATGAATACATCTTCTATTTATTATAATGAAGAACACTTAACCAAACTTTACAAAACAACAAAACGAACGTGACGCAATATAGAAAATAGTGCTGAACACAAAACACTACACATAGACAAACACCCACAAACCAAAAGACAAAACAGGCTACCTAAATATGGTTCCCAATCAGAGACAAGGACTAACACCTGCCTCTGATTGAGAACCATATCAGGCCAAACACAGAAATAGACAAACTAGACATACAACATAGAATGCCCACTCAGATCACACCCTGACCAAACAAAACATATAAACATACAAAGCAAACTATGGTCAGGGCGTGACAATGGGCCAGCATCCCTGTAGATTGCTTTCGACACCTTGTAGAGTCCATGCCCTGACGAATTGAGGCTGTTCCTATTGTTTTGTACACTATGTAGACTACATACACTCACACACAAAACACACAAAAACATGCATATTGATGCCACACACACACTCATACATATACACACTTTCGCACTCTTTCACAATCTTCACATACACTGCTGTTACTCTGTTTATTATCTATCCTGATAGTCCCCTTTACCCCCACCTACTTGTACATATTACTTGAATTACCTCAACTACCTCATACCCTTATTCTTGTCACGTTCCTGACCTGTTTTCTCTTGTTTTGTATGTGTTTATTGGTCAGGGCGTGAGCTGGGTGGGCATTTCTATGTGTTGTGTTTCTATGTTGGGTTAAAGGGTTAATTGACCTTGTATGGCTCTCAATCAGAGACAGGTGTTTTCGTTTTCCTCTGATTGAGAGACATACATAGGGAGGTTGTTTCTCACTGTTTGTTGGTGGGTGATTGTCGCTGTGTCTATGTCGATGTTCTATGTTGCATGTATGCACTAGTTCATTCGTAGCTTCACGTTCGTCAGTTTTGTTATTTTGTTAGTTTGTTAAAGTGTTTCGTTTCATGTTCATCTTCGTAGAAAAATAAAAGAAGATGGCTTATTTTCCACATGCTGCGCCTTGGTCCTCACTCTCTACCTTTGACGATCGTGACAGAATCACCCACCACCCTAGGATCAAGCAGCAAGGAAAAGGGCAGCGACAGCAGTGGGAGAAAACCCAGGACTCCTGGACTTGGGAGGAGATCCTGGACGGTAAAGGACCCTGGGTTCAGCCAGGGGAATATCGCCGTCCCAAGGCGGAGTTGGAAGCAGCGAAGGCAGAGAGGCGCTGGTATGAGGAGGCAGCGCGGCGACGCGGTTGGGAGCCCGTCAGTCAGACCCAAAAATTTATTGGGGGGGGGGGGGCACACGAGGAGTGTGGCAAAGCCGGGTAGGATACCTGAGCCAACTCCCCGTGCTTACCGTGGAGTGAGAGGGCGGCGTACTGGTCAGACACCGTGTTATGCGGTAAAGCGCACGGTGTCCCCAGTACGCGTGCTTAGCCCAGTGCGGGCTATTCCACCTCGCCGCACTGGTAGGGCTAAGTTGGGCATCGAGCCGGAGTTCATGAAGCTGGCGCAACGCATCTGGCCACTAGTGCGTCTCCTCGGGCCGGCATACATGGCACCAGCCTTACGAATGGTGTCCCCGGTTCGCCAGCATAGCCCAGTGCGGGCTATTCCACCTCGCCGCACTGGCAGGGCTACGGGCACCATTCAACCTGGTAAGGTTGGGCAGGCTCGGTGCTCAAGAGCACGTGTCCTCCTTCACGGTCCGGTATACCCGGTGCCACCTCCATGTACCAGTCCTCCGGTGGCAGCCCCCCGTACCAGGCTGTCTCTCCGGGTTCTCTTTCCAGCTGCTCCCACCTGTCCAGCGCTGTCAGAGCTTTCCTCCTCTCCAGCGCAGCCAGTGCCTATACCACGCACCAGGCTGTCTCTCCGTCTCCTCCCTACAGAGCTGCCCGTCTGTCCAGAGCCGTCCAGCCAGGACCAGCCAGAGCCGTCCAGCCATGACCAGCCAGAGCCGTCCAGCCAGGACCAGCCAGAGCCGTCCAGCCAGGACCTGCCAGAGCCGTCCAGCCAGGACCTGCCAGAGTCCGTCCAGCCAGGACCTGCCAGAGTCCGTCCAGCCAGGACCTGCCAGAGTCCGTCCAGCCAGGACCTGCCAGAGTCCGTCCAGCCAGGACCTGCCAGAGTCCGTCCAGCCAGGACCTGCCAGAGTCCGTCCAGCCAGGACCTGCCAGAGTCCGTCCAGCCAGGACCTGCCAGAGTCCGTCCAGCCAGGACCTGCCAGAGTCCGTCCAGCCAGGACCTGCCAGAGTCCCTCAGCCAGGACCTGCCAGAGTCCCTCAGCCAGGACCTGCCAGAGTCCCTCAGCCAGGACCTGCCAGAGTCCCTCAGCCAGGACCTGCCAGAGTCCCTCAGCCAGGACCTGCCAGAGTCCCTCAGCCCGGAGCTGCCCCTTATCCCGGAGCTGCCCCTTATCCCGGTGCTGGCCCTTATCCCGGTGCTGGCCCTTATCCCGGTGCTGCCCCTTCATTTAGGTGGGTTTAGTTGGAGGGTGGTCATTGGGAGGGGGATACAGAAGCGGGGAGTGACTATGGTGGTGTGGGGACAGCGTCCGGAGCCTGAGCCACCACCGTGGTCAGATGCCCACCCAGACCCTCCCCTAGACTTTGTGCTGGTGCGCCCGGCGTTCGCACCTTAAGGGGGGGGGTTATGTCACGTTCCTGACCTGTTTTCTCTTGTTTTGTATGTGTTTATTGGTCAGGGCGTGAGCTGGGTGGGCATTTCTATGTGTTGTGTTTCTATGTTGGGTTAAAGGGTTAATTGACCTTGTATGGCTCTCAATCAGAGACAGGTGTTTTCGTTTTCCTCTGATTGAGAGACATACATAGGGAGGTTGTTTCTCACTGTTTGTTGGTGGGTGATTGTCGCTGTGTCTATGTCGATGTTCTATGTTGCATGTATGCACTAGTTCATTCGTAGCTTCACGTTCGTCAGTTTTGTTATTTTGTTAGTTTGTTAAAGTGTTTCGTTTCATGTTCATCTTCGTAGAAAAATAAAAGAAGATGGCTTATTTTCCACATGCTGCGCCTTGGTCCTCACTCTCTACCTTTGACGATCGTGACAATTCTTGCATATAGTCTCGTTATTGTTATTCTAATCTTTTTTTCTGCATTGTTGGGAAAGGCCTCATAAGTAAGCATTTCACGGTAAAGTCTACACTTGTTGTATTTAGCGCATGTGACAAACAGCATGATTTGGGTTAAGCCTACACTGAACTGAATTAGCTGATCATTTTGAGAGGGGAGAAGTCCTCAACTTCAAAACTGTTCTATCCATAGCAAAGCTAGCTTAGTTTACCTCGCTGTACTCTCTACTGCCCTTGTTTGTTGTGGTAGAATGACACACAGCCAAGAAACACCCACATCAAACTATACCCTCATAACACTTCTTGTTTGCCTTAAGTCATGTCTGCTAGCATTTCTTAATCAGAATTGATGAAAAACGAGGCCAAATCTGGAAGTGCAGTGGCCTTTTAAAGATGAAATACTCAGTAGGGGAAACTACACCACTGTCCGCCCCATGGCCGTTGTTATGGAGTTTTTTTTCTTAACAAAGCAGAGGTGAGGAGTATTGGCCAACCTGGTAAAAAGAAAATGCAGTACATATTCTGCTGTTCTGTCTAACGTGCAATGATGTCCAATGGAAAAAAACGGTGTTCATTGTTTGCAGTAACATCTTTGTTGTAATAGTGCAAAAGGACGTTGCAGTTTCACCATTAAGGATTCCAACTTCAATGAGAAATCTCTCTCTCTGAGAAACTGTTCTGTGGTGCAACTGACAACATTAGGGGGAATCTAAATGACTGCCCCATGTATGATAATGGCTCCAGCATTTCAATGTGTGTGGGTGTGTCTGTGTTTGTGTGTGTATGTAAGTGCATGCATTGTGTGTGTGTGTGTGTGTGTGTGTGTGTGTGTGTGTGTGTGTGTGTGTGTGTGTGTGTGTGTGTGTGTGTGTGTGTGTGTGTGTGTGTGTGTGTGTGTGTGTGTGTGTGTGTGTGTGTGTGTGTGTGTGTGTGTGTGTGTGTGTCTGTGAGCCTAGAGAACTATTATTGAACTCGGTCTCTCTTAACCAACCAAATAGACTTGTTGTTGTTGAGTTGTGTGTTTGAATGAAGCCCAACCAGAGTCAGTGGTTTTATGGGCTGTCAATGGTTCTGATGAGCTCCAAAGTTTGGGTTGTTGGAATGTTTTTGGAAATCACAGTCCTGGCATATAGACAGCCTATGTCCCCTCAATGGAAATGGCTGTAAAAAGTGTGGATGTGTTTAAATGTTTACAGCATGTGGATTTGTGTGCATGCGTGTCCCCACTCTCACTCCAACCCCAGCTAGTCTGGAGACTTACTGACCCTCCCTCTTATAATACTCTTATATCACTATTCCAAATCTAACGTCAGATGCCCATGTCAGGGCACATGGTTGTGTGAACATAAATAGTGATATTATTTTACGCCAGCCCTGCACTGACACTGCACTACCCTGAAGTCCCCCAGGAGAGGGTTGGGAAACGGTCAGAGTTGGCGTCAGTCAGGTGAATGATACATCCGGAAATACACAAACCCTGGCAGACAGTCAGACCAGCATTCATATCCTCTCACATCACACTTTATGAATGGTGAACCCAAGTGTGTGTGCGTGCAATATGTGTGCGCGTGTGTGTGTTGAGTTGAAGGATGATCAGACTTCCAGGGTTACATGTATTTATATTAGAGCCATATTTCATGATAAATATAAACCTGTAAAATGTAAAACAGTGGAGTGGCATTTCCTAGAACACAGGAAGTACCAAACAGGAAGAGAGGGGGACGGCCTTCACCACTCTCTTACCGCTCAGCCTGGTGTGTGTGTGTGTCTGTGCGTTTGTGTGTGTGTGTACATGTCGTATATAGACCTCTGCAATTGTCCTTGTAGGCAATGTGTCATTGCAGATCCAAATAAAATCCTCAAGTGTGTGGCAGATGAAGATATAAACATAGACAGCTATTTCTCTCTTTATTTCTGTAGAACTACTTATTCTCTTCTCCAAACCCCCTAATATATCCGGCTCTCGTGGTATGTGTGTGCATGCAAGTATGTGGGTCGATGCTTGTGTACATCTGTATGTGTGCATAGATTAAGGATTAGGAGATTAGAGAGTAAATCTCTGATTAGATCAACTCCCCCGCAGGATAAGATTAACACTCCTTAATTACAGTCCCCTCATCCTCTTCCCAGTCCCTCACACATTCTGTTTACACATCACAACCCCTTAAATCTGTTTACAGATGTAGGATCTTCATTTGATCACTCCTTTGTTGGTGATAATTCTCCCGCACAGCAGGAAATGCAGATGAGCTTCTTGATTTACATAAATTCACTGAAAACTCACTAACATACTGTTATTTATACAGTAGGCCTCCATTTAACCTGTTGAGGCTGGGGGCGCTGTTGTCACTATTTATGCTAATCGTGTAATTTTTGAAACGGCTTCCCACAAAATTCTTGATCGTACAATATGCATATTATTATTATTATTGGATAGAAAACAGTCTATAGTTTCTATAGGAGTTGAAATTTTGTCTCTAAGTGGAACAGAACCCATTCTACAGCAATTTCCCTGACATGGAGTCAGATTTCAGAAATGTTGGCCCCTGATCTGGAGTCAGTTAAAAGGCCACAGTTATTGCTATGAGTATACGGACACTGCTTACGTCTTCCCCTGGATGCCTTTACGTGATGACGATTTGAATGGGGTCGATTGCGCGTTCACAGGCACTACAAATTAAAAAACCCTGCAGCTAGTCACTCTTTTGGAGCTGCGTCATGCGCCTGGAGGACACCGACCCGCACCTGTTCCAAGCATTAGTGTTGGGAGTAATCTTTCTCCGGTCATGTTAAGACTCGTTATAGGAGTTAAAAACATCATAAGGTAGTTAATTTAAAGCGTTTTATAGCAATTTATATCCGTTTAGTGCGATTTTGGGACATTTATTTCTGAAACGCTGTGAATCGCTGGGCACGCTTCCAGTTCATGCTGAACGCAGTTGGCATTTCCACATGGCAAGAGGACAGCTTTCCACCAAAAGACGATTAGACCCAAGAAAGGATCCTTTGCCCAAGATACTGATGGAAGAACAGCTCAAAGTAGGACATTTTTATTATGATAAATCGTGTTTCTGTCGAAAAATGTTAGTGGCTTAGGACGCCATGTTTTTTGACGTAGCTTCGCTTGGCGCAAACTGTATTGAAAAGTAAGGATAATTCAAAAAATGTAATTCCGCGATTGTATTAAGAATTAAATTGTCTATCAATCGCTGTCCACCCTATATTTTTTAGTCACGTTTATGAGTATTTATGTATACGAGTAGATCACTGTCTAATATGGCGCACGGACATTTTCTCACCAGCTGGGCTACTTTCCCCATTGTCTAACCATGATTTTGGTGGCTAAATATGCACATTTTCGAACAAACTGTATATGCATGTTGTAATGTGATGTTACAGGGGTGTCATCTGAAGAATTCTGAGAAGGTTAGTGAAAAAATAATATATTTTGGCGATGTTTACGTTATCGCTCACTTTGGCTAGAATTAATGCTGGGGTAATGTTTGCACATGTACTATGCTAATATAACGATTTATTGTGTTTTCGCTGTAAGACACTTAGAAAATCTGAAATATTGTCTGTATTCACAGGATCTGTGTCTTTCGATTAGTGTATGCTGTGTATTTTTACGAAATGTTTGATGATTAGTAAGTAGGTAAACACGTTGCTCTATGTAGTTATTCTAGTCCATTTGTGACGGTGGGTGCAATTGTAACCTATGCCATCTACCTGAAATATGCAAATTTTTCTAACAAAACCTATCCCATACCATAAATATGTTATCAGACTGTCATCTGATGAGTTTTTTTCTTGGTTAGGGGCTATAAATATCTTAGTTTAGCCGAATTAGTGATAGCTACTGTTGTTGGTGGACAAATAAAAGATGGTGGATTATGCTAATGTGTTTTTAGCTAATAGATTTACATCTTTACATATTGTGTCTTCCCTGTAAAACATTTTAAAAATCGGACATGTTGGCTGGATTCACAAGATCTGTGTCTTTCATTAGCTGTATTGGACTTTAATGTGTGAAAGTTAAATATTTAAAAAAAAAAAAATTTTTGAATTTCGCGGCTCTGCCTTTTCAGTGGGGGTGGGGGGGGAGTGCCGCTAGCGGCACCCTCATCCTAGACAGGTTAACTTTTCATGTAGCCTACTTTTGCCCAATTAATAGCTTAACCACCGATCAAGCAACATAATGGACTAAAAGTTAAAATCCTGTTGCTGCAGGATTATTTTACTGTGGATGAAGGTAAAATTAAGATCACCTGTACTACACCTGTAAGTGAAGTCTTTCTCTCTCAAAATGTCTGAAATGGGATCCTTTAAATGTTTTGCGCCAGTGAGCAGAAGAGGGGATTTTGTTGTGTGTGTGGCGAAGTGATTATAGTAAACTAAAATCATGAAAAAACTATTTAGTAAACTGAAATAAAATAATTAACAAACCTGTTTGAAAAACTAAAACTCTGAGAGTATTATCTTTGAGTCCAAAACAAACTTGTAACGGGTGTCGTCGTAAGGAAGAGACCAAGGCGCAGCGTTCTTAGAGTTCCACATAATTTAATCACGAAGTGAAACTAAAACAGGACAAAACAATAAAGAATACACCGACCGACCAGCTTCGATGTGCAAACTCCCTACACACAAACAAAGAACAAGATCCCACACAGAAAGAGGGAAAAGGGCAGCCTAAGTATGATCCCCAATCAGAGACAACGATAGACAGCTGCCTCTGACTGGGAACCACACTCAGCCAGAAACAAAGAAATACAAAACATAGAAATACAGAACATAGAATGCCCACCCAAATCACACCCTGACCAAAACAAAATAGCGACATAAAAAGGCTCTAAGGTCAGGGCGTGACAAAAATAAAATAAAATCCATCATGAATTATGTTCAGTATTAGTTTTCTAAATCTTTGGCAAAAATCTAATTGGGGTTTCGAAGGGATTTTCAAGCTACTGAATCTGGTGGGTAAATGCAGCCAGGAGATGGCGATGTTTCAAATAGGCCGAGCTTGTGAATCACTATCACTAGCGAACAGCAAAAAACTAGTCTAGGTAGTTAACTTGATTATTAAATGTACTACTAAAGTTAAAACGGAGTGGCTGCTGATCTGACAACTAAAGGTTCCGAAGCTTCTCTACTTTACGCACAGTCTCTGCTCTACTTGTAGAAAACAGGCTACTCTGGCGAATGTTTAATAAGTTTAGGAGTAAAAATGTGCTTAAGTCAGATAAGTCGCATGGACTCACTGTGTGCAATAGTGTTATTTTTGAATGACTACCTCATCTCTGTACCCCACATATACTGTCACGCCCTGATCCGTTTCACCTGTACTTGTGATTGTCTCCACCCTCTCCAGGTGTCGCCTATTTTCCCTGGTGTATTTTTCCCTGTGATTCCTGTGTCTCTGTGCCAGTTCGTCTTGTATGTTCAAGTCAACCGGTGTTTTTCCCGTGCTCCTGCTTTTCTATTCTCTTTTACTAGTTCTCCCAGTTTTGACCTTTGCCTGTTTTTCTGGACTCCATTCCCGCCTGCCTGACCATTCTGCCTGCCCTGACCTCAAGCCTGCCTGCCTTTCTGTAACTCTGAACTGGTTTTGATCTTTTGCCTGTCCACGACCATTCTCTTGCCTACCCCTTTTGGATTGTTAATAAACTTATTGGACTCTAACCATCTGCCTCCTGTATCTGCGTCTGGGTCTCGCCTTGTGCCCTTATAATATACAATTATCTGTAAGGTCCCTCAGTCAAGCGGTGAACTTCAAACAGATTCAATCACAAAGACCAGGGAGGTTTTCAAATGCCTCGCAAAGGGCACCTATTGGGGGATGGGTAAAAATAACAAAAGCAGACATTGAATATCCCTTTGAGCATGGTGAAGTTATTCATTACACGTTGGATTTGATACAGGCATCCTTCCTAACTCAGTTGCCACAGAAAGAAAACCGAGCAGAGATTTCACCATGAGGCCAATGGTGACTTTAAAACAGTTACAGAGTGTAATGGCTGTGATAGGAGAAAACTGAGGATGGCTCAACATAGTTACTCAATAATACCAAATTAATTTACAGAGTAAAAATATTCCAAAACATGCATCCACTAAAGTAATAATGCAAAACATGTGGCAAGGCAATACACTTTTTGTCCTGAATACAAGGACATACATGGATTGGTGCAAATCCATTACAACACATTACTGAGTACCTCTATCCATATTTTCAAACATAGTGGTGGCTGGACCATGTTATGGGTATGTATCAGGTATGAAGGTAAGACCCAGATGCAGACAATGTCAAATTAACATTGGTTTAATAATCCAACAGGGGTAGGCAATAGACAGGTCAAGGCAGGCAGGGGTCAGTAAACCAGAGGTGGGGCAACGGTACCGGATGGCAGGCAGGCTCAGGGTAAGGCAGAGTGGTCAGGCATGCGGGCTCAGAGTCAGGACAGGCAAGGGTCAAAAACCAGGAGGGAGAGATAAAGAGACCGAGAAAAGCAGGCGCTGAGACACAAAAACGCTGGTTGACTTGACAAACAGGCAACAGACAAACAAAGAACACAGGTATAAATACACAGGGGATAATGGGGAAGATGGGCAACACCTGGAGGGGGGTGGAGACAATAACAAAGAACAGGTGACACAGATCAGGCTGTGACAGTACCCCCCTCTAGGGGAGCCACCTGGCATCCTACCTGGGCGCATACCTGGTTGACCGGGGTGCCGGCAGTAGAAGTTGGCGATGAGGGCTTGGTCCAGATGTCTCTAGCGGGGATCCAGCACCTCTCCTCCAGGCCATAACCCTCCCAGTCAGCCAGGTACGGCGTGGTGCTAGGGAGAAGGTCAATCCCGCAGTGATAGGGGCGGTGCTGCGGGAGGGAAGTGGCCTGGGACTTGCTGAACACATCCCAGAGATCCTGGTACTCTGCAGGAATGGCAGAGAGGTCCGGAGCAACTTCCGAGCCCCCAGGAAGATGTCCCGGGGCAGCTTGCGCCGACTTCAAACAATGGGCGTGGCAGAACGGACTCCAGCCCATGATAGCACCTGTAGACCAGTTGATGAGGGGATTGTGTCGCTGGAGCCAAGAGAATCCCAAAAAACACTGGAATCTGGAGAGACTTGAGCAGGAATTGAATGGTCTCTGTGATTCCCTGACACGTAGGTTGATGGGAGTGGTGTTATGGGTGACCCAACCTATAGAGCGTCCGTCCAGCGCTCTAACATCCATGGGAATGGAAGGGCTGAGTGGGGATGTTCAGCTCGGAAGCCAGTGTGGCGTCCAAAAAGCTCTCATTGTCCCCAGAGTCAATGAGGACCCGGAGAGATTTGAACTGGTTTCCCCACAGCAGAATGACATGAAAAGGAGTGCGAGTAAGGGAAGCAGAAAAGTTCTCCATATGGCCCACCAGAGTACTCGCTCCTACCGGTGAGCCTGGCTTTTACTGGGCAAGAGGACACAGAATGACCAAAAGTCCCACAATACAGACAGCTCCTTGTGTTGACCCTGTGTTGCCGTTATGCTGGTCACAGCCCAGCTTTGTCTAGTTGCATAGGCTCGGGAGACAGTGCCTTGGCCGTCTTCGGTGACTCGAGGAAGGTCAAGAAACCTCGGGTGCTCTCGGCAACAGGACGGTCGGGGACTTCCGGGATGACTCGGAGGCGAGGTGGAATCCCTGGTAGTACGAGCGAAATTGAATTGCCTCTCTATCTGTCATTCCCGCAATAAAATCAAATCAAATGTATTTATATAGCCCTTCTTACATCAGCTGATATCTCAAAGTGCTGTACAGAAACCCAGCCTAAAACACCAAACAGCAAGCAATGCAGGTGTAGAAGCACGGTGGCTAGGAAAAACTCCCTAGAAAGGCCAAAACCTAGGAAGAAACCTAGAGAGGAACCAGGCTATGAGGGGTGGTCAGTCCTCTTCTGGCTGTGCCGGGTGGAGATTACAACAGAACATGGCCAAGATGTTCAAATGTTCATAAATGACCAGCATGGTCAAATAATAAAAAAATCACAGTAGTTGTCGAGGGTGCAACAGGCCAGCACCTCAGGAGTAAATGTCAGTTGGCTTTTCATAGCCGATCATTAAGAGTATCTCTACCGCTCCTGCTGTCTCTAGAGAGTTGAAAACAGCAGGTCTGGGACAGGTAGCACGTCCGGTGAACAGGTCAGGGTTCCATAGCCACAGGCAGAATAGTTGAAACTGGAGCAGCAGCACGGCCAGGTGGACTGGGGACAGCAAGGAGTCATCATGCCAAGTAGTCCTGAGGCATGGTCCTAGGGCTCAGGTCCTCCTAGAGAGAGAAAGAAAGAGAGAAAGAGAGAATTAGAGAGAGCATACTTAAATTCATCTAGGACACCAGATAAGACAGGAGAAGTACTCCAGATTTAACAGACTGCACCTAGCCCCCCAACACATACACTACTGCAGCATAAATACTGGAGGCTGAGACAGGAGGGGTCAGGAGACACTGTGGCCCCATCCGATGATACCCCCGAACAGGGCCAAACAGGCAGGATATAACCCCACCCACTTTGCCAAAGCACAGCTCACACACCACTAGAGGGATATCTTCAACCACCAACTTACCATCCTGAGACAAGGCCGAGTATAGCCCACAAAGATCTCCGCCACGGCACAACCCAAGGGGGGCGCCAACACAGATAGGAAGATCACGTCAGTGACTCAACTTACTCAAGTGACGCACCCCTCCTAGGGACGGCATAGAAGAGCACTAGTAAGCCAGTGACTCAGCCCCTGTAATAGGGTTAGAGGCAGAGAATCCCAGTGGAGAGAGGGGAGCCTTTCCATTCACCTTCACACTTCTGGGCCAGACTACACTCAATCATATGACCCACTGAAGAGATGAGTCTTCAGTAAAGACTTAAAGGTTGAGACCGAGTCTGCGTCTCTCACATGGGTAGGCAGACCATTCCATAAAAATGGAGCTCTATAGGAGAAAGCCGCCAGCTGTTTGCTTGGAAATTCTAGGGACAATTAGGAGGCCTGCGTCTTGTGACCGTAACGCTACGGTACGTGTAGGTATGTATGGCAGGACCTAATCGTAAAGATAGGTAGGAGCAAACCCATGTAATGGTTTGTAGGTTAGCAGTAAAACCTTGAAATCAGCACTTGCCTTAACAGGAAGCCAGTGTAGGGAGGCTAGCACTGGAGTAATATGATCAATTTTTTTGGTTCTAGTCAAGATTCTAGCAGACGTATTTAGCCCTAACTGAAGTTTATTTAGTGCTTTATCCGGGTAGCCGGAAAGTAGAGCATTGCAGTAGTTTAACCTAGAAGTAACAAAAGCATGGATTAATTTTTCTGCATCATTTTTGGACAGAAAGTTAGATTTTTGCAATGTTACGTAGATGGAAAAAAGCTGTCCTTGAAACAGTCTTGATATGTTCGTCAAAAGAGAGATCAGGGTCCAAAGTAACGCCGAGGTCCTTCACAGTTTTATTTGAGACTTGAAGGTTTAGAGGCCATGATTAATTTAATCATTGTGTCAAGAGATATAGTACTAAAACACTTGAGTGTCTCTCTTGATCCTAGGTCCTGAGTTGTGCAGACTCAGGACAACTGAGCTTTGGAGGAATATGCAGATTTAAATACGCACCCATCGATGCAGATGGTCAAAGCGATGAGGGAGTCAAGATCTGTGGGTAACTCCCGAGCAGCAAGCTCGTCCTTAACCTCAACCGAGATGCCATGCAAGAACATGTCGAATAGTCCTTCCTGGTTCCACGCACTCTCTGCTGCCAACATTCGGAAATCCACTCTGCTGTCGGCCACTCTGCTGGCGTCCTGCCGGAGCTGGATTGGCTTCCGGGCAGCTTCGTTCCCGAAGTACGGGGCATCAAAAACCTTCCTCACCTCTCCCAAGAACCCCTGTTGTTCCCATACGGCGGTAGCCCAGGTGAGAACCCTCCCAGACATCAGCGTGATGAGGTAGGCTATCTTGGAGCGGTCCAAGGGGAAGGAGGAGGGCTGAAGCTCGAAAATGAGGGCACACTTAGCTAAAAAACGCCCGACAGGTGCTCAGCTCTCCATTAACCTCTCTAGGGTACGTGAGACGGTAGCGTTCCACCTCTTCAACAGCCAGTGAAACTGCAGGGCGACAAATTCAAAACAGAAATCCCATAATTAAAATTCCTCAAACATACATGTATTTTACACCATTTTAAAGATACACTTGTTGTAAATCCAGCCACAGTGTCCGATTTCAAAAAGGCTTTACGATGAAAGCAAACCAAACGATTATGTTAGGTGAGTGCCTATTCACAGAATAACACAGCCATTTTTCCAGCCAAAGAGAGGATTCACAAAAAGCAGAAATATAGATACAATTAATCACTAACCTTTGATGATCTTCATCAGATGACACTCATAGGACTTCATTGTACACAATACATGTATGTTTTGTTCGGTAAAGTTCATATTTACATAAAACAATCTGAGTTTACATTGGCGCCTTACGTTCAGAAGTTCCAAAACATCCTTTGATTTTGCAGAGAACCACATCAATTTACAGGAATACTCATAATAAACATTGCTAAAAGATTACAACTGTTATGCATGGAATTTTAGATGCACTTCTCCTTAATGCAACCGCTGTGTCAGATTTGAAAAAAGCTTTACGAAAAAAGCAAACCATGCAATAATCTGAGTCGGCGCTCAGAGCCCAATCAAGACACAAATATATATATTACGCAGTCAATAAAAGTCATAAATAGCATTAGAAATCTTCACTTACCTTTGCTGATCTTCGTCGGAATGCACTCCCAGGACTCCCACTTCCACAAGAAATGTTTGTTTTGTTCGGTAATGTCCATCATTTATGTCCAAATAGTTACTTTTGTTAGCGCGTTTGGTAAACAAATCCAAAGTCATGAAGCGCGTTCACTAAAAGCAGACGAAATGTCAAAAAGTTCCGTAACAGTCAGTAGAAACATGTCAAACAATGTATTGAATCAATCTTTAGGATGTTTTTAACATAAATCTTCAATAATGTTCCAACCGGAGAATTCCATTGTCTTCAGAAGTGCGATGGAACAGAGCTCCCTCATGTGAACGCGCATGGTCAGAGCATGGTCAGCTCATGGCAGACCTTACTCATTCCCTTCTCCTTCGGCCCCATCTCACAGTAGAAGCATCAGACAAGGTTCTAAAGACTCTTGACATCTAGTGGAATCCTTAGGAAGTGCAACATTACAAATATCCCACTGTATCTTCAATAGGAGCTGAGTTGAAAATGGACCAACCTTAGATTTCCCACTTCCTGGTTGGATTTTTTCCCAGGTTTTTGCCTGCCATATGAGTTCTGCTATACTCACAGACATCAATCAAACAGTTTTAGAAACGTCAGAGTGTTTTCTATCCAAATCTGTTATTAATATGCATATTCTAGCTGTTATGGCTTTGTAGCAGGCCATTTACTCTGGGCATGCTTTTCATCCGGATGTGAAAATACTGACCCCTACCCCAAAGAAGTTAAAGCGTTCCGGGGGAGGTAACCGGGGCTCTCGGGAAGGTGGATTGGCCCGTGGGGCGGCGTTGCTAACCGCCGAGTTACTGAGAGGTTATCACCGTGGCAGGCTGCCCCCTAGTCAACCCGCAGAATTGCTCAGGCAGCATGGCCAACATTTGGACCCCACTAAACAATTCCAATTCCTACCAATGGAGGCTCCTTGGGAGGTGATGGCATTGCACAGCTGGCCCGGGTCTGCTGGGTCAACCATGGCCAGTTCGTACTATCAGGTACGAAGGTAAGACCCAGACAAAGTCAAATGAACAATGTTTCAATAATCCAACAGGGACAGGCAATAGACAGGTCAAGGCAGGCTGGGGTCAGTAAACCAGAGGTGGGGCAACGGTACAGGACAGCAGACAGGCTCAGGGTAGGAACAGGTCAATAATCCAGAGGTGAGGCAAAGGTACAGGTCGACAGGCAGGTACAGGTCGGCAGGCAGGCTCAGGGCAGGCAGAGTCGTCAGGCAGGCAGGCTCAGTGTCAGGACAGGCAATGGTCAAAAACCAGGAGGGCGAGAAAAGAGGGACTGGGAAAAGCAGGTGCTGAGACAAAAACCACTGGTTAACAAGACAAACTGGCAACAGACAAACAGAGAACACAGGTATAAATACACAGGCGATAATGGGGAAGATGGGCGACACCTGGAGGGGGGTGTAGACAATCACAAAGAACAGGTGAAACAGATCAGGGTGTGACAGGTATGCTTGTAATCGATAAGAACTGGGGAGTTTTTCAGGATATAACATTTACGGAATGGAGCTATGCACATGCAATATCCTAGAGGAAAACCTGGTTCAATCTGCTTTCCACCAGATCCTGGGAGATGGATTCACCTTTCAGCAGGACAATAACCTTCAACACAAGGCCAAATCTACACTGGAGTTGCTTACCAAGAAGGCAGTGAATGTTCCTGAGTGGCCGAGTTACAGTTTTTAATTAAATCTACTTTAAAATCTATGGCAAGACTTGAAAATAGTTGTCTAGCAATGATCATCAAACATTTGACAGAATTTGAAGAATTTTGAAAAGAATAATGGCCAAATATTATATAATCCAGGTGTGCAAAGCTGTTTTAGATTGACCCAGAAAGACTTATAGCTGTATTCACTGCCAAATGTGATACTAACTGTATGTATTGACTGTACTGTGTGAATACTTATGTAATTATGATATTTCGGTATTTCATTATCCATACATTTGCAAACATACATTATGGGGTATTGTGTGTAGATGGGTGAGAAAAAATAATGAATTTAATCCATTTTGAATTCAGGCTGTAACACAACAACATGTGGAATAAGTAAAGGGGTATGAATACTTTCTGAAGACACTGCATATAAAAGCTGAATCAATTTCTGATAGATCAAATAATGATGTATTCTACATAACATAACCAAATATAATATCATAGTATATATAACGTTACTGTAAGACAAAAAACACCACCTCATTTCTAATACGATTTCAGGATTATTTTCTCTCATGTGGCCAATACTCAACAGTGTGCACCACTAGGCAAAACTAAACACAGGTAGGCTAACAGCATCTGCTCTAAAATTCTCTTACTGCACATAATTCAAAACAATACTGTAGGCTACTTTGAAATAACACTGTATATCTAAGAAGATCTAAATGCATATCCCCATGAAACTGATTGAGATCAAATGGTTGGAATGCAGATGCTGCTGCATGGACGTTTCACCTGTAAAGACTGAAGAATTATCATTCACAATTGTGAGAAATGTGAAGGGAGGGTGACCACAAAAATGTGTGCGTGGAAATGAAGAAACATAGGTACCAGGCGTACCGGTTTGAGTGTGTCAAGAACTGTAATGCTGCTGGGTTTTTCATGCTCAACAGTTTCTTGTGTGTGTCATGACGTTTCCCTCTTTGGGGACAGCAAGCCCCATCCCCCTCTCCCTGCCTCCTACAACTAGGCTGCTGTGGTCAGAGAGAGGTCGTAAATTCCTGGGGAGATGATCTCCTCATGGCCACAGTATAGAGATAGAGTGAAGTTTTATAGAGAACAAAGGAATTTCTTCCACCTCACATAACTTGAGTTCCTTACAACATTTATGTTCCGGAGAAGGTATAAAAGATCGGTGAAGAATCCAGCTGTGAACTGGTCCGTTTGGTACAAGTTTGTAAAACTCATGAGAGATGGTGCGGCCACATTACCATAACGCTGTTTATATAATAGCCTCAGATATGAGGTTTACATCTAGTTGTTGTATAAGATGAATGAGTGAGGATGATACTGTTTGTAAATTTGTGTAATGTGATTTTGGACTATTTAATGAAGGAAACTCCAATTCCCTTTTGAGTTTAACTAAATCAGAGGACCGCCCATGAGCCTAGTTAGGGTCGGGCATCCTGGAACAAGCCCTTTTCTGCCCTTCCGAATAAAACCCCCACTCGGGTTTTCTATCACCAGACCATGTTTCTCTCAATCACGAGAGGACAAAGGTTGCAGACCAGCTTACCTCGATAACGAGAGGGCCAAGGTTTGAGACCAGACTGATGAATCTTTTAACCATACCACGTGGTTAAACTCTTAGACTATCGATACCGACAGAATAAGAACAAGTCTTTGATATTAAATACTAGTCTGCAGCGAGGAATTCGGTATCATTGAACGCGAAGAACGGCAACCACCGAAACATCCATTCTACAACAACACGAATGAATGTCACTCTGAACTACCCACGACAGAGAGAGAGTGAGAGAGAGGACGGAAACTCTCCAACAGAAACAAACTTTTCAACAGCGATCAAGACGACACACTGACCGTAAATATATATATTGATTGCAATTGTTCCCGAATTAGTGAGCGTTCATGTGCAAAGGATTAGCATTTCAATTGTTATAATTATTAACTCTGTAGTGACTTCTCAGTCGACCCCCACTTCCCTTTGGTCTAACAAGCCGCCATGCCTGTTTAGCCCACTAGAGCACATTCTCCTATCATTTCTTGTAACCATATTTACTTTGTTTGTTTGTTTATGCATTTATGTGAATTACTTAGTTAGTAATAAATAAATGATTTAAGACAATTGATGTATGGATGACTCATAGTGAAGACTGGGTTCGTGCAGATAACCAACAATTTACGACGTTTGGAATGAGATTAACCTTTCACGAACCTCTACCCCGGGTCCGGGAGCACCCTCCACCCCCCCCCCCCCCCCCCCCCCCCACACTGATTAGCATCGCTAGCATAGCGTCACAATTAAATAGTAGCATCTAAATATCATTAAATCACAAGTCCAAGACACCTAATGAAAGATACAGATCTTGTGAATAAAGCCACCAATTCAGATTTTTTAAATGTTTTACAGGGAAGACACAATATGTAAATCTATTAGCTAAACACGTTAGCAAAAGACACCATTTTTCTTTGTCCACCATTTTTTCTCTCCACCAGTAGCTATCACCAATTCGGCTAAACTAAGATATTGATAGCCACTAACCAAGAAAAAACCTCATCAGATGACAGTCTGAAAACATATTTATGGTATAGGATAGGTTTTGTTAGAAAAATGTGCATATTTCAGGTATAAATCATAGTTTGCCATTGCAGCCACCATCACAAATCTCACCAAAGCGACTAGAATTACTACAGAGAGCA
The DNA here is from genome assembly GCF_029448725.1 of Salvelinus fontinalis. NCBI lineage: Eukaryota > Metazoa > Chordata > Actinopteri > Salmoniformes > Salmonidae > Salvelinus > Salvelinus fontinalis. The sequence continues at coordinate 23,468,005 of NC_074678.1, read as the reverse complement.
ACTTGTATTACCAATTTACTCATCATAAAACATTTCTTAAAAATACACAGCACATAGCAATGGAAAGACACAGGTCTTGTGAATTCAGACAACATTTCAGATTTTCTAAGTGTTTTACGGCGAAAACACAATAAATCGTTATATTAGCATACCACATATGCAAACGTTACCCGAGCACTGATTCAAGCCAAAGAGAGCGATATCGTTATCATCGCCAAAATATATACATTTTTTCACTAACCTTCTCAGAATTCTTCAGATGACACTCCTGTAACATCATATTACAACATACATATAGAGTTTGTTCGAAAATGTGCATATTTAGCCACCAAAATCATGGTTAGACAATGACAAAAGTAGCCCAGCTGGTCAGAAAATGTCGTGCACCATATTAGACAGTGATCTAGTCTTATACATAAATACTCATAAACTTGACTAAAAAATATAGGGTGGACAGCGATTGATAGACAATTTAATTCTTAATACAATCGCGGAATTACATTTTTAAAATTATCCTTACTTTTCAATACAGGTTGCGCCAAGCAAAGCTACACCTAACAAAATGGCGGAACGTGCGTTTAACATTTTTCTACAGAACAACGATTTATCATCTTAAATATTTCTTACTATGAGGTGATCTTCCATCAGAATCTTGGGCAATGTATCCTTTCTTGGGTCTAATCTTCTTTTGGTAGAAAGATGTCCTCTTGTCTGTCGAAATGCCCACTAACGTTCGACCGGGACCCCGAAACGTGCCCGGCCCTTCAAAGTGCACAACAAAGCAATGCCTCAAAATCGCACTAAACGGATATAAATTGCTATAAAACGGTTCAAATGAACTACCTTATGATGCTGTTAACACCTATAACGGGTAAAAACATGACCGGAGAAATATTACTGGCTAAACTAAAGCTTGGAAGGAGGCGAGTCCGATGTCCTTCGCGCGCAAGGCGCAGGCAGCAAAGGGAAGCTACTTCCGGTATTTGGTGATTTATAGAAGCACTGATTGCGCAATCGACTCCATTCAAAGCGTCATCACGTACTGACATCCAGGGGAAGACATAAGAAGTGTCTGTTTCTCCATAGCATTTACACGGACCTTTAAACTGACTCCAGATCAGGTGCCAAGATGTCTGAAATCTGACTCCCTATCATGAAAAGTGCTGTAGATTGAGTTCTGTTTCACTCAGAGACAAAATTCCAACGGCTATAGAAACTATAGAGTGTTTTCTATCCAATAATTATAATAATATGCATATTGTACGAGCAAGAATTGAGTTCTAGGCAGTTTAATCTGTAGAGCAAATTATGCTAATGCGAAACAGCACCCCCTATAGTTGCAAGAAGTTAACGTGAGGTAAAGTAAATAATTCATTAATTCGAAGACTAATTGATCAGATATAAAATATCTGAAAAGTTATTAGGAAATTATAACTTTGTAATCTGAATATTTTCCTTGGTGCCCCGACTTCCTAGTTAATTACAGTTCCATGATTAATCAGTTTAATCGCGTAATACTAATTACAGAGAATCTTTGATAAAAACTAAAAGTCTTCATTTAATGATGCCAAAGGCACAACATGTGTACCAAGAATGGTCCACCACTCAAAGGACATCCAGCCAACTTGACACAACTGTAGCCTCTGCCAAGATAAAAAGCATTGGATTCATGTGAACATAGGCGAGAGTTTCATTCCACCATATTATTTGCTCCAGTCTTGGCAGTATTCCTTTTAAATCCAAGTCACATTGGGATTGAATGTATTATTTAAACCTAACCTAACCTGACACATCACTTTATGTATTACTGCCCCCATTGCAAGAAGTGACATCCCCCAAAAAACTATACAGCACAAATGACTCCTAGCCTCCGGCGCATGCTTTCTGTCCCTAACACTAAAACTGAAACTAAATAATATTGAAACTAAATAGGAATGTTTTGATACAATTGTGTGTGTGTGTGTGTGTGTGTGTGTGTGTGTGTGTGTGTGTGTGTGTGTGTGTGTGTGTGTGTGTGTGTGTGTGTGTGTGTGTGTGTGTGTGTGTGTGTGTGTGTGTGTGTGTGTGTGTGTGTGTGTGTGTGTGAATGAGAGAGAGAGAGGTCTGACGCACATAGTGCCCTTTTCCTGACTGCTTCCACTGAGGGAGTGTAAGGGTCAGATTGGGCCACTCATTCCCCTTATTTCCCTGCCTCCCTTTCCGTCATTCTCTCTCACACACATCCTATCAGAGGGTATTGGAGGCTAAAGCTGGTGAGGTCATCGTGGAATGTCAGTTTCTTAATGAAACGCTCAAATTGCACTTCAATGGATATTACACTCTCCCTCTCTCTCTTTCTCTCTTTCACTGTAACTCTCTCTTTCTCACTCACTCTCTCCCCCATTCTTACTAATGGATGGAGTCCATGAGTGTAATATTACCTCCACACTTCCCCCTTAATAGATGACCACTCACAGTCTGCACCAAGAGAAAATCATCTCTCCCTCTCCACCTGCCATTCCTCACAACCCTCTCTCCCTCCTCTGTCCCACTCCCCTTCACATCACTCCCTCTCTCTCACTCCCATCACTCTCTCCCTCCTCCCTCCCATCCCTCTCTCCCTCCTCTCTCCCTCTCCCCTTCACACAACTCCCTCCCTCCCCCCTCCTATCCCTCTCTCCCCCTCACATCCCTCTCCATCACTCTCTCCCTCCTCCCTCCCATCCCTCTCTGCCTCTCCTCCTCCCATCACCCTCCCTCTCCCTCTTCATACCCCATCCTTCTCATCACTCCCTCTCTCTCCCTCTCCACATCCCATTCTTTCCAGTCCCTCTCACCCCCAGAGGTATGTGTTATATGTGGATTAGTAGACAAGGTGTTTTACTCCTGCCGTAATGGCCCCTCCCAGCTCTGTCTACTGGGTTTTGCTGTGCTTACTTCCTGCAGGAGATTGGTGGGCGGAGTAGGAAAGGTGGGCAGAGCTGGGAGTGTTGTCAGTGCTGATGGCCCTGTTGAAGCTCAGCTGTGGCATAAAGCCACTGTTTCCCTATTCAGCAAGAGATTCCTCTCTCCATGCATACCATTGGTTGTTTCGTTGTGGCTTTGGCAGTAGACACCTAATCTACTGACCTTCATCTGCTTATTGTTGTGAGTGTTTACTTTAAGTATGGAATAAATACATTTAGTTATTCCTTTACTCAGTGTGGTTTCCCATTGTTTGTTACAATCTTGAGCCAGGTTGTAACACTGCTGTGCTCACAACAGGCCACCCTTCCTCTTCCACTCCTCCATTAGTCTCATAAACTTGACCCTAGGCAACAGCAGTAGCATTGGATACATGGTGGGAGGCAACCGTCTGCCTACACTGAATAGAAGAAATGTTCTTAAATGGTTCTTCATCAGCTCTTAAGGTTCATTGTGGAACTCTTGACTGACAAATAACCTTTGAGATAAGTGAGGGGTTCTTGGCATGGCTTCTACGGTTCTTCAGAATTCTAAATTGTTGAAATGTATGGAACCTTTCATAGCATGTTCTCTGCTCATCAGTTGACATTGGTCTGATTTCATATGCATTACATCTTTCACTTAAATATACTAACTTTTTTTATGAATTAAAAAATAAAGACTACTCATTGATATGTTTGCAAATTGTTGCTATAATATCTGGTAGGTTAGGGCTTGCCACATAAATGCACGGAAAGCCATGCTATCTCCTTGAGACACCCTACTGTTGTTGAATGCCCATCAAAATAATTTAACTTAACTTCTTGACGCTAGGGGTCAGATTTTTTAAAATATTTTTAAAATAACGTTCCCAAGGTAAACTGACTATTTCTCAGGTCCAGATCGTAGAATATGCATACAATTTACAGATTAGGATAGAAAACACTCCAAAGTTTCCAAAACTGTCAAAATATTGTCTGTGAGTATAACAAAACTGATTCTGCAGGCAAAAACCTGAGAAAATATAACCCGGAAGTGATATGTATTTTTTTAAATCTGTGTTTCCTGGCCAGGCTTTCTTCCATTTAAAGGGGTATCAACCATATTCCTTTTCCAATGGCTTCCTCAGGCTGTGACCAGACTTTAGACATAGTTTCAGGCTTTTACTTTGAAAAATTAACGAGATTTTTCAAAAGTAGTCAGGTGTCCTCTGAATAGTGCCTGCGCGCCAGAGGGGAGCGCTCCATTTATTTTTCTCTCTTATTGAATAGGTTACGTTCCGGTTGAAATATTATTGATTATGTTTGTTAAAACCTCTTAGCGCTAGGGGTCACAATTTTTTATTTTCTTAAAAAAACGTTCCCAGGGTAAACGGACATTTTCTCTGGCCCAGATCGTAGAATATGCATATAATTTACAGATTAGGATAGAAAACACTCCAAAACTGTCAAAATATTGTCTGTGAGAATAACAATACTTATTCTGCAGGCGAAAACCTGAGAAAATCTAACCCGGAAGTGATATTTTTTTTTAAAAATCTGTGTTTCCTGGACGGTCTATCCTCCATTTAAAGGGGTATCAACCAGATTCCTTTTCCAATGGCTTCCTCAGGCTGTGACCAGGCTTTAAACATAGTTTCAGGCTTTTATTTTGAAAAATGAGCGAGATGTTTCAAAAGAGGTCAGGTGTCCTCTGAATAGTTCCTGCACGCGAGAGAGGGGCTCCCCATTTTCCTTTTCTCTCTTAACCTGTTGAGGCTGGGGGCGCTGTTGTCACTATTTATGCTAATCGTGTAATTTTTGAAACGGCTTCCCACAAAATTCTTGATCGTACAATATGCATATTATTATTATTATTGGATAGAAAACAGTCTATAGTTTCTATAGGAGTTGAAATTTTGTCTCTAAGTGGAACAGAACCCATTCTACAGCAATTTCCCTGACATGGAGTCAGATTTCAGAAATGTTGGCCCCTGATCTGGAGTCAGTTAAAAGGCCACAGTTATTGCTATGAGTATACGGACACTGCTTACGTCTTCCCCTGGATGCCTTTACGTGATGACGATTTGAATGGGGTCGATTGCGCGTTCACAGGCACTACAAATTAAAAAACCCTGTAGCTAGGAACTCTTTTCTTGCTGCGTTATGCGCGTGGAGGACACCGACCCGCACCTGTTCAGAGCATTAGTGGAGGGAGTAATATTACTCTGGTCATGTTTCTACTCGTTATAGGAGTTAAAAACATCATAAGGTAGTTAACCTGTCTAGGATCAGCGTGGCGCTAGCGGCACACCCCCCCCCCCCCCACTGAAAAACCAGTGCCGCGAAATTCAAAAAAAATATTTTTTTAAAATATTTAACTTTCACACATTAAAGTCCAATACAGCTAATGAAAGACACAGATCTTATGAATCCAGTCAACATTTCCGATTTTTAAAATGTTTTACAGGGAAGACACAATATGTAAAGATGTACATCTATTACCTAAAAACACATTAGCATATTCCACCATCTTTTATTTGTCCACCAACACCAGTAGCCATCACCAATTCGGCTAAACTAAGATATTTATAGCCCCTAACCAACAAAAAAACTCATTAGATGACAGTCTGATAACATATTTATGGTATCAGGTATATTTCAGGTATATGGCATAGTTTACAATTGCACCCACCATCACAAATGGACTAGAATAATTACAATGAGCAACGTGTTTACCTAACTACTAATCATCAAACATTTCGTAAAAATACACAGCATACACGAATCGAAAGACACAGATCCTGTGAATACAGACAATATTTCAGATTTTCTAAGTGTCTTACAGCGAAAACACAATAAATCGTTATATTAGCTTAGCACATAGCAATTAGCAGCCCAGCATTGATTCTAGCCAAAGTGAGCGATAAAAGTCAACATCGCCAAAAGATATTAATTTTTTCACTAACCTTCTCAGAATTCTTCCGATGACACTCCTGTAACATCACATTACAACATGCATATACAGTTTGATCGAAAATGTTTATATTTAGCCACCAAAATCATGGTTAGACAATGTGAAATGTAACTCAGCTGGTCAGAATTTGTCCTTGCGCCACTTAGACAGTGATCTACTCTTATACATAAATACTCATAAACGTGACTAAAAAATATAGGGTGGACAGGGATTGATAGACAATTTAATTCTTAATACAATTGCGTTATTACATTTTTTAATTTATCCTTACTTTTCAATACAGTTTGCGCCAAGCGAAGCTACGTCAAAAAACATGGCGTCCTAAGCCACTAAAATGTTTCGACAGAAACACGATTTATCATAATAAAAATGTCCTACCTTGAGCTGTTCTTCCATCAGTATCTTGGGCAAAGGATCCTTTCTTGGGAGAAATCGTCTTTTGGTGGAAAGCTGTCCTCTTGCCATGTGGAAATGTCAACTACGTTCGGGATGAACTGAAAAGCGTTCCCAACTTTTCACATCGTTGCAAAAATAAATGTCCCAAAATCGCACTAAACGGATATAAATTGCTATAAAACGCTTTAAATTAACTACTTTGTGATGTTTGTAACTCCTATAACGAGTGAAAAGATGACCGGAGAAATATAACAGGCTAAACTAATGCTTGGAACAGGAGAGGGTCGGTGTCTTCCACGCGCGTTACGCAGCAAGAAAAGACTTGCTAGCTAAAGGTTTTTTTCATTTGTAGTGCCTGTGAACGAGCAATCGAGCCCGTTGGAATCGTCATCACGTAAAGGCATCCAGGGGAAGACGTAAGAAGTGTCCGTATAGTCATAGCAACGACAGTGCCCGTTTAAATGACTTCAGAAAAGTGGCCAACGTTTCTCAAATCTGACTCCATGTCAGGGAAATTGCTGTAGAATGGGCTCTGTTCCACTTAGAGACAAAATTTCAACTCCTATAGAAACTATAGACTGTTTTCTATCCAATAATAATAATAATATGCATATTGTACGATCAAGGATTTTGTGGGAAGCCGTTTAAAAAATTAGCCACATTAGCATAAATAGTCTAAACAGCGCCCCCATCCCCAACAGGTTAATTTAAAGCGTTTTATAGCAATTTATATCCGTTTAGTGCGATTTTGGGACATTTATTTCTGAAACGCTGTGAATCGCTGGGCACGCTTCCAGTTCATCCCGAACGCAGTTGGCATTTCCACATGGCAAGAGGACAGCTTTCCACCAAAAGACGATTAGACCCAAGAAAGGATCCTTTGCCCAAGATACTGATGGAAGAACAGCTCAAAGTAGGACATTTTTATTATGATAAATCGTGTTTCTGTCGAAAAATGTTAGTGGCTTAGGACGCCATGTTTTTTGACGTAGCTTCGCTTGGCGCAAACTGTATTGAAAAGTAAGGATAATTTAAAAAATGTAATTCCGCGATTGTATTAAGAATTAAATTGTCTATCAATCCCTGTCCACCTTATATTTTTTAGTCACGTTTATGAGTATTTATGTATAAGAGTAGATCACTGTCTAATATGGCGCACGGACATTTTCTCACCAGCTGGGCTACATTTCACATTGTCTAACCATGATTTTGGTGGCTAAATATGCACATTTTCGATCAAACTCTATATGGATTGTGTAATATGATGTTACAGGAGTGTCATCTGAAGAATTCTGAGAAGGTTAGTGAAAAAATTAATATATTTTGGCGATGTTGACGTTATCGCTCACTTTGGCTAGAATCAATGCTGGGCTGCTATGTGCTATGTGCTATGCTAATATAACGATTTATTGTGTTTTCGCTGTAAGACACTTAGAAAATCTGAAATATTGTCTGTATTCACAGGATCTGTGTCTTTCGATTAGTGTATGCTGTGTATTTTTACGAAATGTTTGATATTTAGTAAGTAGGTAAACACGTTGCTCTATGTAGTTATTCTAGTCCATTTGTGACGGTGGGTGCAATTGTAACCTATGCCATCTACCTGAAATATGCACATTTTTCTAACAAAACCTATCCCATACCATAAATATGTTATCAGACTGTCATCTGATGAGTTTTTTTCTTGGTTAGGGGCTATAAATATCTTAGTTTAGCCGAATTGGTGATAGCTACTGGTGTTGGTGGACAAATAAAAGATGGTGGATTATGCTAATGTGTTTTTAGCTAATAGATGTACATCTTTACATATTGTGTCTTCCCTGTAAAACATTTTAAAAATCGGACATGTTGGCTGGATTCACAAGATCTGTGTCTTTCATTAGCTGTATTGGACTTTAATGTGTGAAAGTTAAATATTTAAAAAAAAAAAATTTTTTGAATTTCGCGGCTCTGCCTTTTCAGTGGGGGTGGGGGGGGAGTGCCGCTAGCGGCACCCTCAGCCTAGACAGGTTAAAGAATAGGTTATGGTCCGGTTGAAATATTATCGATTAAGTTTGTTAAAAACAACCTGAGGATTGATTATAAAAAACATTTGACATGTTTCTACAACCATTACGGATACTTTTTGGAATTTGTCGAACGGAACAAGGCTTTGGTTTTCTCAACATAATGCGCAACCCAAATGGCGTTTTTTTGTGCTAAAAGTAATATTTATCGAACAAAAATAACATTTGTTGTGTAACTGGGAGTCTCGAGTGGAAACATCCGAAGATTATCAAAGGTAAGCAATTAATTTGATTGCTTTCTGACTTTCGTGACCATGCTAATTTGGGGCTAGCTGTTGTAGCATTGATTGCTACACTCACAAAAGCTTGGATTTCTTTTGCTGTAAAGTATATTTTCAAAAATCTGACACAATAGGTGGATTAACAACAAGCTAAGCTGACCCTCCACCTCCAAATCGATCCCACTCCAGAGTACAGGCCTCGGTGTAACGCTCATTCCTTCGAAGATAAATGCGAATCCGATCATCAACCAAGGTGAGACAAAACCGCAACTTTTCAGTGAATAGCACTTTTTGCCAGTCCAGTCTGTCCAGCGACAGTGGGTTTGTGCCCATAGGCGATGTTGTTGCCAGTGATGTCTGGTGAGGACCTGCCTTACAACAAGCCTACAAACCCTCCGTCCAGCCTCTGTCCGCAATAGGCTGAGAATCTGAGCACTGATGGAGGGATTGTGCGTTCCTGGTGTAACTCGGGCAGTTGTTATTGCCTTCTGTCCCTGTCCCGCAGGTGTGATGTTCAGATGTACCGATCCTGTGCAGGTGTTACATGTGGTCTGCCACTGCGAGGACGATCAGCTGTCCGTCTCCCTGTAGTGCTGTCTTAGACGTCTCACAGTACGGACATTGCAATTTGTTGCCCTGGCCACATCTGCAGTCCTCATGCCTCCTTGCAGCATGCCTAACCCGTACCCAAACCGTCTGCACGTGTGTGCCATTTTACTTAAATTGTATTTTGTCCATCCACACTGAACGCGATCACGACACGCAGGTTAAAATATCAAAACAAACTCTGAACCAATTACATTAACTTGGGGACAGGTCGAAAAGCATTAAACATTTATGGCAATTTAGCTAGCTAGCTTGCACTTGCTAGCTAATTTGTCCTGGTATATAAACCTTGAGTTATTTTACCTGAAATGCACAAGGTCCTCTACTCTGCCAATTAATCCACACAAAATGGTCAACCAACTCGTTTCTAGTCATCTCTCCTCCTTCCAGGCTTTTTCTTCTCTGGACTTTATATTGCGATTGGCAACTTTTATAAATTAGGCGCATTACCGCCACCGACCTCATTCGTCTTTCAGTCGCTCACGTGGGTATAACCAATGACGAGATGGCATGTGGGTACCTGCTTCTATAAACCAATGAGGAGATGGGAGAGGCAGGACTTGCAGCGTGATCTGCGTCACAAATAGAACTGACTTCTATTTTAGCCCTTGGCAACACAGACGCTCGTTGGCGCGCCCAAGAGCAGTGTGGGTGCAATAATTGAAAAATATAGATTTCTAAATGCCTTTTTGAAATGCTCGTGAATGCGACACAAGTGGTGTAGTCAGCCTGTTATCCACGTTCACGCAGATGAGCAGGGACCCTGGGCATCTTTCTTTTGGGGTTTTCAGAGTCAGTAGAAAGGCCTCTTTAGTGTCCTAAGTTTTCATAACTGTGACCTTAATTGCCTACCGTCTGTAAGCTGTTAGTGTCTTAACGACCGTTCCACAGGTGCAGGTTCATTAATTGTTCATGGTTCATTGAACAAGCATGTGTTTAAACCCTTTACAATGAAGATCTGTGAAGTTATTTGGATTTTTACGAAATATCTTTGAAAGACATGGTCCTGAAAAAGGGAAATTTCTATTTTTGCCTTGTTTAGTTTTGTCAACCCAAAAAAGGGGAAAATGTGTAAAATACATATATACTGTATATTTCCTAGATATAGGACACACTTCAAAACCTTGTTACTTTAGGTTTATTTCTGTACTGTCATTTCTGCCATTTATGAATGTTATTCAATGCGTTTCTATGGGCTATAGTAGTAAAGGCCAAATTCTATTTGTTCAAATCTTAATTTATATATACATACAGTACCGGTCAACATTTTGGACACCTACTCATTCAATGGGTTTTTCTTTATTTGTACAATTTTCTACATTGTAGAATAATAGTGAAGACTTCAAAACGATGAAATAACACACATGGATTCACAGAGTAACAAAGTGTTAAACAAATCAAAATGTATTTTAGATTCTTCAAAGTAGCCACCCTTTGCCTTGATGACAGCTTTGCACACTCTGAGCATTCTCTCAACCAGCTTCATGAGAAATGTTTTTCCAACAGTCTTCATCGACCTGGCCAAGGCTTTCGACTCTGTCAATCACCGCATTCTTATCGGCAGACTCAATAGCCTTGGTTTCTCAAATGACTGCCTCGCCTGGTTCACTTACTACTTCTCAGATAGAGCTCAGTGTGTCAAATTGGAGGGCCTGTTGTCCAGACCTATAGCAGTCTCTATGGGGATGCCACAGGGTTCAATTCTCGGGCCGACTCTTTTCTCTGTATATATCAATGATGTCGCTCTTGCTGCTGGTGGTTCTCAGATCCACCTCTACGCAGACGACACCATTCTGTATACATCTGGCCCTTCTTTGGACACTGTGTTAACTAACCTCCAACGAGCTTCAACACCATACAACACTCCTTCCGTGGTCTCCAACTGCTCTTAAATGCTACTAAAACGAAATGCATGCTCTTCAACCGATCGCTGCCCACACCCGCCTGCCCGACTAGCATCACTAATTCGGACGGTTCTGACTTAGAATATGTGGACAACTACAAATACCTAGGTGTCTGGCTAGACTGTAAACTCTCCTTCCAGACTCACATTAAGCATCTCCAATCCAAAATTAAATCTAGAATCGGCTTCCTATATCGCAACAAAGCCTCCTTCACTAATGCTGCCAAACATACCCTCGTAAAACTGGCTATCCTACCGATCCTTGACTTCGGGGATGTCATTTACAAATTAGCCTCCAACACTCTACTCAGCAAATTGGATGTCACAGTGCCATCTGTTTTGTCACCAAAGCCCGATATACTACCCATCACTGCGACCTGTACGCTCTTGCTTGCTGGTCCTCGCTACATATTCGTCGCCAAACCCACTGGCTCCAGGTCATCTATAAGTCTTTGCTAAGTATAGCTCCACCTTATCTCAGTTCACTGGTCACCATAGCAATACCCACCAGTAGCACACGCTCCAGCAGGTATTTTCATTGGTCATCCCAAAATCCAACACTTCCTTTGGCCGCCTTTCCTTCCAGTTCTCTGCTGAGACTTATCTCCCTCACTAAGCCCATCTGTAACGATATCCCATCCAACCAACTACCTACCTCATCCCCATATTTGTTTTTGTTTTTCTGCTCTTTTGCACACCAGTATTTCTACTTGCACATCCTCATCTGCACATATCACTCCAGTGTAAATTGCTAAATTGTAATTACTTTGCCACTATTGGCCTATTTATTGTCTTACCCCCTTACTTCATTTGCACACACTGTATATAGATTGTTCTATTGTTATTGACTGTACGTTTGTTTATCCCATGTGTAACTCTGTCGTTGTTTTTGTCGCACTGGTTTGCTTTATTTTGGCCAGGACGCAGTTGTAAATGACAACTTGTTCTCAACTGGCCTACCTGGTTAAATAAAGGTGAAATAAAAAAAGGTTGGGTGATTGTGGAGGCCAGGTCATCTGATGCAGCACTCCATCACAGTCCTTGGTCATATAGCCCTTACACAGTAAGTTTTGGGTCATTGTCCTGTTAAAACAAATGATAGTCCCACTAAGCGCAAACCAGATGGGGTGACGTATGACTGCAGAATGCTGTGGTAGCCATACTGGTTAAGTGTGCTTTGAATTCTAAATAAATCACAGACAGTGTCACCAGTAAAGCACCACACCATCACACCTCCTCGTCCATACGTGGGAACCACACATGCGGATATCATCCGTTCACCTACTCTGCATCTTCCAAAGACACAACAGTTGGAATCAAAAATCGCAAATTTGGACTCATCAGACCGAAGGACAGATTTCCACCAATCTTATGTCCATTGCTCATGTTTTTTGGCCCAAGCAAGTCTCTTCTTATTATTGGTGTCCTTTGGTTTCTTTGCAGCAATTCGACCATGAAGGCCTGATTTCAAGCAGTCTCCTCTGAACAGTTGATGTTGAGATGTGTCTGTTACTTGAACTCTGAAGCAATTATTTGGGCTGCAATCTGAGGTGCAATGAACTTATCCTCTGCAGCAGAGGAAACTTTGGGTCTTCCTTTCCTGTGGCGGCCCTCATGAGAGACAGTTTCATCGTAACGCTTGATGTTTTTTGCGACTGCACTTGAAGAAACTTTCAAAGTTCTTGACATTTTCCGCATTGACTGACCTTCATGTCTTAAAAGTAATGGACTGTCACTTCTCTTTGCTTATTTGAGCTGTTCTTGCCATAATATGGACTTGGTCTATTACCAAAAAGGGCTATCTTCTGTATACCACTCCTACTTTGTCACAACACAACTGATTGTCTCAAACGCATTAAGAAGGACAGAAATTACACAAATTAACTTTTAACAAGGCACACCTGTTAATTGAAATGCATTCCAGGTGACGACCTCATGAAGCTGTTTGAGAGAATGCCAAGTGTGCAAAGCTCTCGAGGCAAAGGGTGGCTACTTTGAAGAATGTCAAAATATAAAATCTATTTTGATTTAACACTTTTTTGGTTACTACATGATTCCCTATGTGTTATTTCATAGTTTTGATGTCTTCACTATTATTCTACAATGTAGAAAATAGTAAAAATAAAGAAAAACGTTGAATGAGTAGGTGTGTCCAAACGTTTGACTGGTACTGTACATACAGTGCATTCGTAAAGTATCCAGATGCATTGACTTTTTCCAAATGTTGTTTCCTTACAGCCTTATTCTAAAATTGATTAAAATGTAGACCCTTTACTCAGTACTTCATTGAAGCACCTTTGACAGCAATTGCAGCTTCGAGTCTTCTTGAGTATGAAGCTACAAGCCTGGCACACCTGTATTTGGGGAGTTTCTCCCATTCTTCTCTGCAGAACCTCTCAAGCTCTGTGAGGTTGGATGGAGAGCTTTGCTGCATAGCTATTTTCAGGTCTCTCCAGAGATGTTCGATCGGGGTTCAAGTCCGGGCTCTGGCTGGGCCACTCAAGGACATTCAGAGACTTGTCACGAAGCCACTCCTGCGTTCTCTTGGCTGTGTGCTTAGGGTCGTTGTCCTGTTGGAAGGTGAAGCTTCGCCCCAGTCTGAGAACCTGCTTCAAAGCGCTCAGGACTTCATCAAGGATCTCTCTATACTTTGCTCCGCTCATCTTTCCCTCAATCCTGACTAGTCTCCCTGATGCTGAAAAACATCCCCACAGCATGATGCCGACACCACCATGCTTCACCGTAGGGATGGTGCCAGGTTTCCTGTGTCATCAGACAAGATCATCTTTTTTTGTCATGATCTGAGAGTCCTTTAGGTGCCTTTTGGCAACCTCCAAGCAGGCTGTCATTTTCCTTTTACTGAGTGGCTTCTGTTTGGTCACTGTACCATAAAGGCCTTATTGGTGGAGTGCTGCAGAGATGGAAGAACCTTCCAGAAGGACACTCTCCACAGATGAACTCTGGTGTTCTGTCAGAGTGACCATCGGGCGGCCATTCCCTAGGAGGGGTCTTGGTGGTTATTAACTTCTTCCGTTTAAGAACGATGGGGGCAACTGTGTTCTTGAGGACCTTAAATGCTGCAGACATTTTTTGGTACCCTTCCCCAGATCTGTGCCTCGACACAATCCTTTCTCAGAGTTTTACGGCTAATTCCTTTGACCTCATGGCTTGTTTTTTGTTCTGACATGCAGTGTGAACTGTGGGACCATATATAGACAGGTTAAGGTTAGGGTTAGGGTTAACTTGAATTTACCACAGGTGGACTCCAAGTTGTAGAAACATCTCAAGGATGATCAATGGAAACAGGACGCATCTGAGCTCAATTTTGAGTCTCATAGCAAACGGTCTGAATACTTATGCAAATAAGAATTTTTATTTTTAATACATTTGCAAAAAAAAATATTTTCGCTTTATCATTATGGGATATTGTGAGTAGATTGATGAGCAAAGTTTTTATTTAATCAATTTTAGAATAAGGCTGTAACATAACATTTTGAAAAAGTCAAGGGGTCTGAATACTTTCCGAATGCACTATATATGGCAAGCCCTAAAGAAGCCCTAACCCACCAGATTTTATTATAGCAACATTTTGCAAACATATCAATGAGTAGCCTTTTTTAATTAGCTCTGATGAGTAGAGAACATGTTATTAAATGATCACATCTGCAGGCTTACTTACATTTCAACCTTTCACAATTCTGAACTTAACTCAAAGATTATTTGTCGGTCAGGAGTTCTACAGCTAATGAAGAACCGTTTAAGAGCCTTTTTCCCTATGGTGTAGGGTTAGGGCTAGTGTAAGGGTTGTGCTGGGGTGTGGACAAGAAGCTAGTGTTAGGGTTGGTTTGGGGCTGACCCTAGCCTTATATTCAATGGGAGGGGGAGAATAAGTTTGAACAGACAGATAAAGAAAAAGTGTGAGGAATACATAAGAATAGTTATATACTGAACAAAAATAAATAAATATATATTATAATTCAGAAATGTTCACAAGTTGTTTGTTCACTGTTTTCACAGAGACAGACTGACACACATTTTCTGTTTCATGAGCTGAAATAAAAGATCCCCTACATTTTCCATACGCACAAAAAGTGTGTTCTCTGTTAGTGAGGATGCCCACCAGAGCTGTTGCCAGAGAATTTAATGTAAATTTCTCTACCATAAGCCACCTCCAACGTCATTCTAGAGAATTTGGCAGTATGTCCAACCGGCCTCACAACCGCAGACCATGTGTAACCACTCCAGCCCAGGACCTCCACTTCCGGCTTCTTCACCTGCGGGATCGTCTGAGACCAGCCACCCGGACAGCTGATGAAAATGAGGAGTATTTCTGTCTGTAATAAAGCTCTTTTGTGGGGAAAAGCTCATTCTGATTGGCTGGGCCTATGCTCTCCCAGGCCCACCCATGGCTGCACCCCTGCCCAGTCATGTGAAATCTATAGATTAGAGCCTAATTTATTTATTTCAATTAACTGATTTCCTTAAATAACTCAGTAAAATCATTGAAATTGTTGCATGTTGCGTTTATATTTTTGTTCAGTGTAACTTATGTAGTAAGTTAAATACACCATGACAGCGCAATACACAATGGGTGGAACAGTGGCAAAGGTACCCACAGGACAAACAGAATAATATTAGTCTGAGGAGAGATTAAATAGCATTAATACAACAAAAATAATTCTAACTTTTGGTACTGTTCATGTTTCCACATATGAGTCAAAGCGACTTACAGTTGTCATGAAGTTGGCCTGGGGGTAGGTTTATGACAGTCATAAATACCTCTTTCCCCCCTCCCCCGTTCCTCTTCCCTACTCTACTGATGTGACATTAGAAAGCCCCTTTGGTTAACATAGAGATTCTGGGAACATCAGAAGTTGGGGGGAAATGAACTATATTCTGGTAATCCGACCAACTGAACATATGCGGTGGTACTTAAGGTATATTATGTCAGTTCGGTTGCCCTCTGACACATTCTCATCAATGATAGAATGACATAAACTCTACTGTGAAAAGTCTAAACATCAGAGGTATCGGATTCACATGGAATTGTTGTTTAATTCAAATGTTTGAATATGAAATTATTTGTGAAGAGATGAAATGTAATTTTAGCTTCCAAATGAGAGATTGGGTTTTCATAAGTTTGGGCCTCTGCTCAACCAGTGGCCCGCCCCTGTGAAGAGACATGGGTTACAAACTTTTCAGACGCACCCCTCTCCCTCCACTATATAAAGCCATTGAAATGTAACCTTCTGTTCCGAGGATATGAGGGTGACGATCCAATGTCAGAATGGTTCAGGTAATAACTACAGAACAAAGCCAACATCAGCATGAGCTTTGGTTGTGAATGGTATGAACTTTGAACTCGTATTCACTACAGAAGTGATACCTCCTAGTCGTTGAGTTAGCAACAGCTGCTACAAATGCAGGTGAGGAAGGACAGTCAGAGTATCCCGTCTACTACACAACGATGTTACTACAACGTATCCAGTGACCACCAGAGACATTCTTCAAAGGACAGAGGACTCGGTTTGGCAACACGGTCTTCCATCTACCACCAACCTACTGAAGCGCAGCTCAGAGTAAATATTTATTGCATTTTCCTTTTCCAAATGGGTGGTAATTTAGAATGCAAAAGATACTGTATTTACGATAGCACAGCTTCGCCTCTGTTCCAGTCTCCCGCTCTTTCACTAAAACCCAGCCCCCTTTCCTTTGTGTAACAAGCTGTCATATCTGTTCCGCCCGCTAGGGACGTTTTCCTTTATGACGGCAATTTGTAATCAAGTTATGATTTAATTGTGTATGTGTGATTCTGTGTGATTAGTTAGGTATTTAGTAAATAAATAATTAAACCCATTTTTTTATTGCTGATTCAACTTGTTAGCCAGGATTCATGAAGATAACCAAGAATTTACAACTTTCAGAATATGAGACTGAAGTAAGATGACGATTGATGTTGACTGCTATTGATGTAAAATATTGCTAAATCTTTAAGAGTTTATTCGGAAGATAAGAGCTCTATAAATATTATTTTGTGGTGCCCGACTCTCTAGTTAATTACATTTACCCGATTAGCTCAATCAGGTGATATTAATTATGGAGAAAGTATTTTATAGAATAGCATGTCATAGCAATTAATCCGGCATAGCCAAAGACACGACACAGTCGTGCGTGGAGGTGTTAGTGGTGTCTGAAGAGGAGCTAAATCAACAGAAAGGTCACTGTTCAATTCCACACAGCAGAGTCCAACTGGATCCTACCATGCAGGCCTTGCAGTCCCACACTAAGAACGGTTTGAGAGGAGGAGGGAGTGAAAGAGGGAGAGAGCAGCATGTGTTTCTGATAAATGATCACTCACCTTCTAACACACCTCACATACTTTACCCTTACACAGAGCCAGAGAAAGATTGGTGTGTGTGTGTGCGTGCGTATCTCCCATTGGGAGTGTCTTACGTTTCTTAGAGTTTTGTTCTGTCATATTTCAGCAGCAGTTTGAGTTTGATACATAATTTATATATATAATAATGTATCTGACACACACACAATCCTGGCCGTGACGCCACTCTCCGAGGGGGTGTCAGGGGGAGTTGGGATATGCAAAAAATAATTTTCCAAATAGGACTAATACAAGCATCCACTAAATTATTTGTATTTATAATTATTACACACACATACACACATGTATAGGCCAGCCAGGTCACCCGTGGTACAAGTCAGTATCCGATGTCCATCCATGTCTGAGGATGTCGTGAGACATGTAAACCGGCTGGTCGTGGCAACAGTGAGCGCTGTTACCTTCAAGTAGGTTTTGCTATGATGTTGTGGACAGGGAATGTGGATGGGTGTATGCTTCTGCCTCTGATTCCAAAGGTTGCAAGTTAGAATCCAGCGCTAGAAAGTTATTTTTGATATTTTGTTTTTAAGCCTATCCCAAACCTTAACCCTTACCGTAACCATTTGGTTTAACCATTTAACCTCAACAACTCATCCCTGACCGCTGGCTGCGTCCCCTCTGACTTCAAAATGGCCCGAGTTGCTCCCCTCTTTAAGAAACCAACACTTCACTCATCTGACGTCAAAAACTATAGAACTGTATCCCTTCTTTCTTTTCTTTCCAAAATACTTGAGCATGCTGTCTCTGACCAACTGTCTCACAATCTCTCTCAGAATGATCTTCTTGACTCTAACCAGTCAGGCTTCAAGACGGGTCACTCAACCAAGACTCTTCTTCTCTGTGTCAGAGGCTCTCAGCACTGCCAAAACTGACTCGCTCTCTTCTGTTCTCATCCTCCTAAATCTATCCGCTGCCTTCGACACTGTGAACCATCAGATCCTCCTCTCCACCCTATCAAGGTGTCTTAGGCTCTGCACACCCTTGGATTGCATCCTACCAGGCAGGCTGCTCCTACCAGGTGACATGGAGAGGATCTGTGTCTGCAACACATACTCTCGTCACTACTGGTGTCCTCCAGGGCTCGGTTCTAGGCCCTCTCTTCTCTCTATACACCAAGTCCCTCGGTTCTGTCATATCATCACATGGTCTCTTCTATCATTGCTATGCGGATGGCCCTCAACTACTTTTCTCCACCCCCCCTTCTGACACCCATGTGGCAAAATGCGTCTCTGCGTGCCTGGCAGATATCTCAGCTTGGATGTCGGCCCACCACCTCAATTATATATATAGAGATTTTTTTAATTATAATTTAAAAAAAAACTAGACCAGATTGAGCTGCTCTTCTTCCCATCACAGTTGACAACTCCACAGTGTTGCCCTCCCAGAGTGCAAAGAACCTTGGCGTGACACTGGACAACACCCTGTCGTTATTTACAAACATCAAAGCAGTGACTAACTCCTGCAGGTCCATGCTCTACAACATTCTTAGAGTAGGACCCTAAATCAAACAGGAAGTGGCGGAGGTCCTAATCCAGGCACTTGTCATCTCCCATCTGGACTACTGCAACTCGCTGTTGACTGGTCTCCCCGCTTGTGCCATCAAAGCCCTGCAACTTATCCAGAATGCTGCAGCTCGCCTGCTTTTCAACCTTCCCAAGTTCTTCCATGTCACCCACTCCTCCGCACACTCCACTGGCTTCCAGTCGGAGCTCGCATCCACTACAAGACCGTGGTACGTGCCTACGGGGCAGCAAGAGGAACTGCCCCTCCCTACCTTCAGGCTATGCTCAAACCCTACACCCCAACTTGAGCACTCTGTTCTGCCACCTCTGGTCTCTTGGTCCCCCCACCCCTACGGGAGAGCAGCTCCCGCTCAGCCCAAATCAAGATCTTCTCTGTCCTGGCACCCCAATGCTGGAACCCTGAAGCTTAGGACAGCAGAGTCCCTGCCCATCTTTCAAAGCACCTGAAACCCTACCTCTCAAAGAGAATCTTAAATAATACCCCTCCTCACTTCGATCCCCCCCACTCCCCCCAAATTTTTTTGTTTGTGTTACTACATGATTCCCTATGTGTTATTTCATAGTTTTGATGTCTTCACTATTACTCTACAATGTAGAAAATAGTAAAAATAAAGAAAAACCCTTGAATGAGTAGGTGTGTCCAAACTTTTGACTGGTACTATATGTGCGTGCAATCTCCTAATGAACTCAGAGGAAAACACACGAGTGAAAGCCACTCAACCCCCCCCCCCCCCCCCCCCCCCCCCCACACACACACACACACACACATACCACATACTCCTGAATAACGCAGCTCATATGAAAGCCTGAAAATGAGCCTATAAACATTGAAATTGCTGAGTCAATTAAAAATGAATTAACCCAGTGGAACCTCAGAACCTCAATCTCATTCTCCAGCTGGGCTGTCTCACGGAATGTTCCCTGTGAACACTGACAATAACATGGGACTCTATAGTCATATACTGCACATGTAGATGCATATACCTACACCGCTTATTGTGAAACCGCTCAATAAGCCAGTTAAATGTGGTAGACAACTCATTGACTCAAATTCAATGTTTGTCTGTACAGTGGAGTAGGGTTGCAGTCTGTGTGTATGATGGTGTACGGCCCAGCGTGTGTGTGTGTCCACTCAGCAAATTCCTGCAGGGGAGGAGTAACCCCCATAGGACCTACTGCAGGGACACTACATAAAACAGATTACATGCGCATACGCACGTACACACACACACACACACACCACTTAATCTGGGACATCATAGGAGGAGGACTATATTTCAAGGGCCTTGTGGGGGTCTAATATAATACTAAATCTACTGTGTTTTCCAGGGGCGCAACTTTGGTTTTAGAAGTGGGGGGGAGATAACCTGTTGGGGGTCCTCCCTCAGAAATGTTTTGGGCATCTAAAGCTCATTTCCTGCATTTCTACACAATCTAATGTGACATTTTTGGGGTTATTTTGGGGTCACTTCTATTGTAAATAAGAAGAGGATATGGGGCCTCCCCGAGTGGCGCAGCGGTCTAATGCACTGCATCGCAGTGCTAGAGGTGTCACTACAGAGCCGGGATCGAACCCAGGCTGTATCTCAACCGGCCGTGATCGGGAGTCCCATAGGGCGGTGCACAATTGGCCTAGCATCGTACGGGATAAGGATGGGTTTGGCTGGGGGGGTTTACTTGGCTCATCTCGCCCTAGCGAGTCCTCGGTCGTCAAGTGAATGGTGTTTCCTCCTACACATTAGTGCGGCTGGCATCCGGGTTAAGCGGGCGGGTGTTTAGAAGTGTGGTTTGGCGGGTCAAGTTTCGAAGGACGCATGACTCGACCTTCGCCTCCTGAGCCTGTTGGGGAGTTGGAGTGATGAGACAAGATCAAAATTAGGGAGAAAAACGGGGTAAAATATATGTATATATTAGGATATGTTTCTAAATACTTCTACATTAATGTGGATGATACCATGATTACAGATAATCCTGAATTCATCGTAAATAACAATGAGTGAGAAAGTTATAGATGCACAATTATAAACTGGCTGGTTCGAACCCTGAATGCTGATTGGCTGACAGCCGTGGTATATCAGACCATATACCACGGGTATGACAAAACATATTGTTTACGTTGGTAACCAGTTTATAATAGCAATAAGGCACCTCGGGGGATTGTGGTATACGGCCAATATACCACGGCTAAGGGCTGTATCCAGGCACTCCGCATTGCGTTGTGCGTAAGAACAGCCCTTAGCTGTGGCATATTGGCCATAAACCACACCCCCTCGGGCTTTATTGCTTAAAAATCTCCCCCCCCCCCAGCCAAAATGCTAACCTCCCCTGTTATTGTAATGGTGTCTCAGCCACTTTTTGTATCACAGTGCAATTGCAATGGGGGGCAAAAATGCAATTTGAGAGTGTGGTTGGACTCAAGTTTCGTCATCAGGTGAAAGAGCAGGGACCCTCTTCTGCTCTCTCCCTCCTTCCGCTGAGACTAATGCCGTGTTCAAAACAACTCGGAACTCAGACATCTCCAACTTCAGTGCGTTCAAGGCTGCATCACAACCGGTCGTGATTGGGAGTCCCATAGGGCGGCACAGAATTGACCCAGCGTCGTCCGGGTTTGGCCGGTGTAGGCCATCATTGTAAATAAGAATTTGTTCTGAACTGACTTGCCCAGTTAAATAAAGATTAAATAAAATAAAATACAAACTTGGAACCAAAACAAAAACGAGATCTGACTGGGAAAAATAGGAGGACAGTGTACCATAACCTTCCACCTGTGTCCATCCAACATGTTGGAAACTTAGGCATCTTTTTAGAGCCCCGACTTTCTGACCTGAACATCACTGACACTGTTATTTTACCAATTTTCCCCCCCCTGAGTTCCCAGTTGTCTTGAAGCTCCATGCCCATCAGATGCAAGTGCCATCAGCTCATTGATGGGATTGAGATCCGGCCTCTTCGCTGGCCATGGCAGAACACTGACATTCCTGTCTTGCAGGAAATCACGCACAGAACGAGCAGTATGGCTGGTGGCATTGTCATGCTGGAGGGTCATGTCAGGATGAGCCTGCAGGAAGGGTACCACATGAGGGAGGAGGATGTCTTCCCTGTAATGCACAGCGTTGAGATTGCCTGCAATGACAACAATCTCAGTCTGATGTTGCTGTGACACACCGCCCAAGACCATGATGGACCCTCCACCTCCAAATCGATCCCACTCCAGAGTACAGGCCTCGGTGTAACGCTCATTCCTTCGACGATAAATGGCAATATGACCATCTCCCCTGGTGAGACAAAACCGTGACTCATCAGTGAATAGCACTTTTTGCCAGTCGTGTCTGATCCAGCGACTGTGTGTTTGTGCCCATCGTTGCCGGTGATGTCTGGTGAGGACCTACCTTACAACAGGCCTACAAGCCCTCAGTCCAGCCTCTCTCAGCCTATTGCGGACAGTCTGAGCACTGATGGAGGGATTGTGCGTTCCTGGTGTAACTCGGGTAGTTGTTGTTGCCATCCTGTACCTGTCCTGCAGGTGTAATGTTCGGATGTACTGATCCTGTGCAGGTGTTGTTACACATGGTCTGCCACTGCTAGGACGATCAGCTGTCCGTCCTGTCTCCCTGTAGCGCTGTCTTAGGCATCTCACAGTACAGATATTGCAATTTATTGCCCTGGCCACATCTGGAGTCCTCATGCCTCCTTGCAGCATGACTAAGGCACGTTCACGCAGAAGAGCAGGGACCCTGGGCATCTTTCTTTTGGTGTTTTCAGAGTCAGTAGAAAGGCCTCTTTAGTGTCCTAAGTTTTCATAACTGTGACCTTAATTGTCTATCGTCTGTAAGCTGTTAGTGTCTTAATGACCGTTCCACAGGTGGATGTTCATTAATTGTTTATGGTTCATTGAATAATCATGGGAAACAGTGTTTAACTTCTTCTGGCTGCAAGCCCGAGGCCGGCCACAATATGACAACAGCCACTTCAAGTGCAGGGCGCGAAATTCAAAATATATTTTTTAGAAATATTTAACTTTCATACATTAACAAGTCCAATACAGCAAATGAAAGGTACACATCTTGTGAATCCAGCCAACATGTCCGATTTTTAAAATGTTTTACAGCGAAAACAGCACGTATATTTATGTTAGCTCACCACCAAATACAAAAAAGGAAAGACATTTTTCACAGCACAGGTAGCATGCACAAAGCCAACCTAACTAACCAAGAACCAACCAAACTAACCAACAAACAACTTCATCAGATAACAGTCTTATAACATGTTATTCAATAAATCTATGTTTTGTTCGAAAAATGTGCATATTTCAGGTATAAATCATAGTTTACATTGCAGCTACAATCAGAAATTGCACCGAAAGCAGACAGAATAATTACAGACACCAACGTCAAATACCTAAATACTCATCATAAAACATTTCTGAAAAATACATAGTGTACAGCAAATGAAAGACAGGCATCTTGTGATTCCAGCCAATATTTCCGATTTCTTAAGTGTTTTACAGCGAAAACACAATATAGCGTTATATTAGCTTACCACAATAGCCAGAAACACAAGCCATTTCCCAGTAGCAAAAGTTAGCAATCGTAACAAACCAGCAAAAGATATATAATTTTTGACTAACCTTGATAAGCTTCATCAGATGACAGTCCTATAACATCAGGTTATACATACACTTTTTTTTTTGTTCGAAAATGTGCATATTTAAAGCTGAAATCAGTGGTTATACATTGTGCTAACGTAGCTACTTTTTCCCACAACGTCCGGATATTTTTCTGACACTTTTTCTGACACACATATTCTGACCAAATAGCTATTCATAAACATAACTAAAAAATACATGTTGTATAGGAAATGATAGATACACTAGTTCTTAATGCAATCGCCGTGTTAGAATTCGAAAAATAACTTCATTACGACATCCAGCTTAGGTATAGCGAGAGAGTACCCAAAAGCTGGGCGCAAACGACTAGCACAACATGTTCGACAGATATATGAAATAGCATCATAAAATGGGTCCTACTTTTGCTGATCTTTCATCAGAATGTTGTACAAGGGGTCCTTTGTCGGGAACAATCGTTGTTTGGATTTAGAACGGCCTTTTTCCCTCTCGATTTAGCAAGCACACTTGCCAAGTGGCGCAAATCTCTCCATGTCAACAAACGGAAGAGAACGGAACACGGAAAAACTCCCGAAAAAATGTCAATAATCTGATTCAACTATATTGAAAAAACATACTTTACGATGATATTGTCACATGTATCAAATAAAATCAAAGCCGGAGATATTAGTCGTTCATAACGGCAGCTTATCAGAAGGCAAATCCAGGTCCCTGCTCGCGCTCTCCAGAAAACAGGAAACTGGTGACACGTCATGCTAAGAGCTATAATTCGACACCAGATCAAGTTACACACTCCATTTCTTCTCTCACTCCTTGTCGACATCTAGTGGAAGACGTATGAAGTGCATCTAAACGAATAAATATCAAGGACTTTAATTGGCAGCCCCTAGAAGAGAACATCGATTTCAGATTTTCCACTTCTTATCAGGAAGTTTGCTGCAAAAGGAGTTCTGTTTTACTCACAGATATAATTCAAACGGTTTTAGAAACTAGAGAGTGTTTTCTATCCAATAGTAATAATAATATGCATATTGTATGAGCAAGAATTGAGTACGAGGCCGTTTGAAATGGGCACCTTTTTTCCGGCTACTCAATACTGCCCCTGCAGCCCAAATAGGTTAAACACTTTACAATGAAGATCTGTGAAGTTATTTTGATTTTACAAATTATCTTTGAAAGACAGGGTCCTGAAAAAGGGAAGTTTCTTGCCTACTGCACAAACCTCATTCCTACAGAACTGTTTTTATTAGGTTAATGTTACATTTGGTAAGTCATGCTCTGAGCGGTATATCTCGGCTTGCTTTTTGACTGCGAAAGTGATCTTTACTCAGAAAAGGTTGGTGACCACTGCTCTATAGCAACATCCAGGGAAGAATTGAGTATAGAAGGTTTCTGTGTCTCTAAAACTTAGGAGACTCTCCTCAAAGATTGACTTTACTGAATATAGCCACGGCTACTGTAACTCAGGGGAGAGAGACGGGGGTGAGAGAGAGAGAGAGAGGAGAGAGAGAGGAGAGAGAGAGAGAGAGAGAGAGAGAGAGAGAGAGAGAGAGAGAGAGAGAGAGAGAGAGAGAGAGAGAGAGAAGGAGTGTGTATATAGGTGGGCACAGAGAGGCTACGTGTGTGTGTGTGTGTGTGTGTGTGTGTGTGTGTGTGTGTGTGTGTGTGTGTGTGTGTGTGTGTGTGTGTGTGTGTGTGTGTGTGTGTGTGTGTGTGTGTGTGTGTGTGTGTGTGTGTGTGTGTGTGTGTGTGTGTGTGTGTGTGTAGGTAGACACAGAGTCCATTTACATGGAGATGACATAATCACGTGTTGACCCCTTGTACTGCCAACATCTGCTTTATTAAATACCCTCCCCTCTCTCTTTTTCCCTCCTTCCCTCTAAGAAATCGGAGTACCATTCATGCTTGCTTTGTGCATTACATTTACATTTACATTTAAGTAAATGAGGTGC
The DNA here is from genome assembly GCF_029448725.1 of Salvelinus fontinalis. Lineage (NCBI taxonomy): Eukaryota > Metazoa > Chordata > Actinopteri > Salmoniformes > Salmonidae > Salvelinus > Salvelinus fontinalis. The sequence goes on along the minus strand of NC_074678.1, from coordinate 23,442,443 downwards.
ATCTGTGGATGTGTTTGCATTTGTGCGTGTGATGTGCATGTTTAATATTAATTTATGTCCTATGTCTGGCTGATGACAAGAATTACATCCAACAGAAGTCCATCAATAGTTTTCTCCAAAGTGATGTTTAACTTAATAGTAAGGAGAACATTTCTCCTATTCTGTTCTCTAACTTGTTGGCCTCCTGGATGGTGTGAATGTGTGTGTGCCTGCGTGTGTACAGTATGTGTTGTGTCTGTCAATCCTCTTCCTGTCTGTTTCAGATAACAGGATGTTCTCAGATTTATGTCTGAAAATATCGCTAATTAGAAATGATAGAATATAATTTATACCCAAACCCACTGTGCTTTTTTTATTAATAAAATATATATATATATTGGATAAAGAAAACAACTCTATTTAATGTATTTTGGGAAACCGGAAGATTTAATTTCCCCACAAAGATCCTCCATTTGGAACAGCATCTAGGCTAAACTAGATTATTATTAATCCTTCATGTTATTGTTAATCACAGATCCACCCCCTACGCATCCAGTCTGTCAGAGAACGGAATGAGAGCATGGAAACAATTCAACTGTCTTCATTATTATCTAACACCTCCACATATCGGATTTACCGAAACTAGGTTAGGACCTTCTAATACCCTGTACATTTCATCATGAACATGCCTGTGGAAGCAGATCAGCCAGGTCACCCGTGATACAAGTCAGTATTTGACGTTCATCCACGTCTGAGGATGTCGGGAGATCATGTGTAAACCGGCCACTAGAGGCAACATTGAGTGCTTATACCTTCAAGTACGTTTCGGTTTTGCTCGGGGATTGTGGACGGGGATGGCGGATTGGCGTAAGCATCTGCCTCTGAGAATATGCCTTTTAATCATCATCTGCCTATGATTCCAAAGGTTGCAAGTTAGAAGAATAGATAGAAAGTTGATTTTGTTATTTTTGTTTTAAGGCTATCCCAAACCTTAACCATTACTTTAATCATTCAGTATTAATGCCTAACTTTAAGAATTTGGACTTAATGCCTGAACTTAACCCTAACCTTAAAAATTCAGACTTAATGTTTAAACTTCACTTTGAAATTGACGTTTGGAACATCCTCGAAATTTGACGTTTGAGAAACGTGGATGAACGTCTAATTCTGATGTGAGACTGTGAGAGCTGGTAGATTAGATGTGTTTAGAGGGGTGTTGTCTTCTGTCTGGTCTGAAAAAAAACATGTTAGGTGGATGGAGGTGAGTGGTGGAAGGTTATGGTACACTGTCCTCTCAGAACCTGGGTTCTAATACCGCACTGTCCTCTCAGAACCTGGGTTCTAATACCGCACTGTCCTCTCAGAACCTGGGTTCTAACACCACACTGTCCTCTCAGAACCTGGGTTCTAATACCACACTGTCCTCTCAGAACCTGGGATCTAACACCACACTGTCCTCTCAGAACCCGGGTTCTAATACCACACTGTCCTCTCAGAACCTGGGTTCTAATACCGCATTGTCCTCTCAGAACCTGGGTTCTAATACCGCACTGTACACTCAGAGCCTGGGTTCTAACACCGCACTGTCCTCTCAGAACCTGGGTTCTAATACCGCACTGTCCTCTCAGAACCTGGGTTCTAACACCGCACTGTCCTCTCAGAACCTGGGTTCTAACACCGCACTGTCCTCTCAGAACCTTGGTTCTAACACTGCACTGTCCTCTCAGAACCTGGGTTCTAACACCGCACTGTCCTCTCAGAACCTGGTTTCTAATACCGCACTGTCCTCTCAGAACCTCGGTTCTAATACCGCACTGTCCTCTCAGAACCTGGGTTCTAACACCACACTGTCCTCTCAGAACCTGGGTTCTAACACCACACTGTCCTCTCAGAACTTGGGTTATAATACCACACTGTCCTCTCAGAACCTGGGTTCTAACACCAAACTGTCCTCTCAGAACCTGGATTCTAACACCACACTTTCATCTCAGAACCTGGGTTCTAATACCACACTGTCCTCTCAGAACCTGGGTTCTAACACCACACGGTTCTCTCAGAACCTGGGTTCTAACACCACACATTAATCTCAGAACCTGGGTTCTAATACCGCACTGTCCTCTCAGAACATGGGTTCTAACACCACACTGTCCTCTCAGAACCTGGGTTCTAACACCACACTTTCATCTCAGAACCTGGGTTCTAACACCACACTGTCCTCTCAGAACCTGGGTTCTAACACCACACTGTCCTCTCAGAACCCTGGGTTCTAACACCACACTGTCCTCTCAGAACCCTGGGTTCTAACACCACACTGTCCTCTCAGAACTTCGGTTATAATACCACACTGTCCTCTCAGAACCTGGGTTCTAACACCAAACTGTCCTCTCAGAACCTGGGTTCTAACACCACACTTTCATCTCAGAACCGGGGTTCTAATATCGCACTGTCCTCTCAGCACCTGGGTTCTAACACCACACGGTTCTCTCAGAACCTGGGTTCTAACACCACACGTTAATCTCAGAACCTGGGTTCTAATACCGCACTGTCCTCTCAGAACCTGGGTTCTAACACCACACTGTCCTCTCAGAACCTGGGTTCTAACACCACACTTTCATCTCAGAACCTGGGTTCTAACACCACACTGTCCTCTCAGAACCTGGGTTCTAACACCACACTGTCCTCTCAGAACCTGGGTTCTAATACCACACTGTCCTCTCAGAACCTGGGTTCTAACACCACACTGTCCTCTCAGAACCTGGGTTCTAACACCAAACTGTCCTCTCAGAACCTGGGTTCTAACACCACACTTTTGTCTCAGAACCTGGGTTCTAACACCACACTGTCCTCTCAGAATCTGGGTTCTAACACCACACTCTCCTCTCAGAACCTGGGTTCTAACACCACACTGCCCTCTCAGAACCTGGGTTCTAACACCACACTGTCCTCTCAGAACCTGGGTTCTAACACCACACTCTCCTCTCAGAACCTTGGTTTTAACACCACACTGTCCTCTCAGAACCTGGGTTCTAACACCACACTTTCATCTCAGAACCTGGGTTCTAACACCACACTTTCATCTCAGAACCTGGGTTCTAATACCACATCTATTTAGTTATTTTCAGTTGTCTTCAGAGAACTCTCTCCTCAGCTGAAAACAGACTTTACTGCAGAGAAAATGACATCGCCTGTTTCTGACTCAGTCACACATGCTGCCGTCTTCTCAAACACACATGCTCTGCTCTGCCAAAGTGTGATGTCAACTCCTCTGAGCCCTGTCGAGTTCACTGTGTATGTGTGAGTGCAAGTTACACCCGTATGACCTAAACATCCATATGACCTAAATACTTACAATTACAGTACTTGAAGCTTGTTTGCCAGTGTGTCTGTGTCTGAGTGAAACTGATGGTGGTGTCTGTACTAAGAATTTTTCCTTTCAAGAAAAGTATAAACACTATCTTTGAAAATGGGAGGTTCTTCACTTGAGTCCAGCTCCTGTGCCAAGTTAGATGTGCGTGGAATACTGAACTACTTTCGGTAACACGTCACTTAAAGTGTTGTTCAATCATGACATATCCATAACAGTGTTGTCAATATCTTACCACACTATGTCATAATGTTAAGAAATATATAGGTCATGACAGGCAAATATACTTTTTAAGTTGTTCCAGTTGACCTAAGCTTTTATAACATTCTGGTCAAGTTTTGAAACGTGTTATGACACTTAAAGATGCTCTTTAGACAGTGTTATGGAGTTGTTATGAACAACACTGTGTTACCCTATTACCCTGAGACCCTGAGACCCAGTTGAGACATGAAACTAACACTACAGATCATCAATATACTGTCAAATCATACAGTCAAGACAAGACTTCACACAGTTGTGTTCATAATGGGCTTTTTATTTAAAACCACATGCAGTAGAGCTAAGTACATTTAGCAGGACATTTTTTTTGCTAATATTTATTTTATACAAAACGAGACAATACAAAAATACTGATAGTGAATTTTAATAAACTTGTAGGTGTGTTTGTTTTCAACATGTATTAAAAACATACTATCACAAATCTACAATATTTTAGTTAACTAAATACAAAAATCTGTCAATCAATGCTTTTAAGCAGCACTTGGTAGATAACACAGGTTGTGGTTTCATAGTGGACAATAGCTAAACATAAGAAATAATATCTTACACAGTTAATTTTAGTGAACTATACATTATTTATATATTTATAAAATGAAAAGAAAAGTGTTTTCTTAAATGATAGGACGGACTAAACGTGATTAGAAAGTGGTGATGTTGAGAAGATGTCTTAGGCTCTGTCCAAAATGGCACCCTATTCCGTATCTAGTGCACTTATTTTAGCAAGAAGAGCATTCTACAGGGCAGGGTTTCCCAAACTCTGACCTGGGTGCACATTCTGTTTTTTGCCCTAGCACTACAGCTGATTCAAATAAATCAGAGCTAGATGATGAGTTGGTTATTTGAATCAGCTGTGTAGTGCTAGAGATAAAACCAGAACGTGCACCCAGGGGGGGCCCCAGGACCGAGTTTGGGAAACCCTGCTATAGGCAATAGTGGGCTACTTGAGATTTCCCCTAAGTAAACTGAACTGTAAAATAAAATGGCTGATGGGGATAGGTTAGTTAATTACATTACTGGACTAGCAATGAACATGTTAAAGATCCATCATAGCAGAAAATAAAAAGATTCAATCCATAGTTTAATAATATTCTCCAGACAGGGTCTCAGCCCTCCACCCCTGGCCCTCTCTAACACACACGTACACAAACACACGCAAACATAGTGGTACACACTCTTGGCACAGACAATGGTATGTGGGGGGGGTTCATACTACACACACTACTAGGGGGATGAATTAAAACACACACAGACACAGATACAATCACACTCACAAATACACAAGACATGCAAACCCTCACACATCACACACACACACAAAACAAACAGAGTGGACACACACACACACACACACAATGACACACAGGACACACACATACTGCCAATGAGTGATTGGGTGGGCCAGAGCCCCTCCCTGCCAGCGGAAAGAGCCCCTATCCCATAATAACGTGACAGCTTAGCTGTCAATCAACCCTACGTCCATGGCAACAGACCACACCTCCACCTATGCAGCTAATCAGATGGCAGCATGGCACAGCCACACCCCCACACCGAGTGACAGGTGGCTGAGAGATATTTACCTCCCCCTCCCTCCATTCTTCCCCACCTCCCCCAAACTAATATCCCTCCTTTACCCTCCATCGTTCATGAAACCCTCTTTCATCTCACCCCCCTCTTTCAGAAAGCATCATCTCAGGTTAGGCTACTCAAAGGGGCAGTTATAAGAGGCTTGTTGAGCTGACAACTAGACTATTCTAAACTTCTATACCTGGACTTAGAAGCTAGAGGTGGATTTCATTCAATTTTTATAAGGATCTTTTTTTGTCCTCATTTGGACTAATATTCCAAGAGTCCTTAAATGTGTCTGGTTCCTTCTGTTGTAGTAGTCAGTAGCTGGCATTGGACAAGTTAACTAGTTACAGGTTAACTTCAACCTTCTACGTAAGCATCAACAAGCATTCTTATAGCTGGTCCATCCGGTGGTGAGTGGTGATAATCGACAGTGAACTGGATTATAGTGCTGTAAGTTATTCTATTCTATATTGTTACTCATATACTAGATGTGTCATGTGCTATTGCAGTAATATAGTTCCTATTACTAAGGAAGTTGTTATCCTATGTCAAGGCCTCAGACAGAGACAGCTAATATGTCTGTCTTTTTCTCCTTCATTTATTCATTTATTATTCCCCCCCCCTTTGTGTGGATACAATGTGTTCGTTTCAACGGCTCTGCTCTGCACTGCTGTCTGTCTGTCTGTCTGTAACTTCTTGTCTTTTAGCTTTTGATTATTTTCTTTTTGCTCTAACTTGGGCTCAAATCAGAATAGTAGTAATAACAATAGTAGTAAAGAGTCTGGATAGTGGTTTCTGCAGGGCAGGACTCAAATAAAGCACTACTCCCTAAGTAGTGCACTACTTTGCACCAGCGGGTGCGATAAGTAGTGCACTATATAAGGAGCGGAGTGTGATTTGAGATGCGACCATAGTCTCTCTGGTCACTACATTCTACTGTCCAATGGGCGGTGAGAAGCGCTGTGATAGGCTCCTCGGTCAGGGGAAGGGGCCTGTCTCACACCATGTTGTGGTGGTTGTTCCGCTCGATGATGTCAGCAGGGGGGAGGAGCTCCTTCTTGATGGGGGAGGGAGGGGGCGAGGCAGGCTTCTCCTGCGGTTTGAACAGGTCCGATACATAGAACACCTGGATGGGGGAGAAAGAAATGTTAAAGTACTATACCTACACATAATAAGCAGCTAGAGTGAGTAATTTGACCAGAGGAAATTACTGACTATGGCTCACAGTAAACACAACCCTACATCATCATCACTATCATCATCATTATTAGGACTAGAACAAAGGGAGCCAGGCTTAAGATGGGTCTCCTTTACTCACCCCTTTCCTCAGCCCTCTTTCCAACCTCTTCCTCCCACTGTCTCCCCCTGTCTCCCCCTCATGTAATGACCTCACTGTACCCTAGCGTGGGACTTGAGAGGCAGAGGGAGGAAGAGAAACCGAATGCCAGCCTCATCCTGAGGTCATCGCTATCTCCTCTCTCTTCAGTCCTCTGCTCCCTCCCCCTCACTCCACCCTCTTCCTACTCCTGAGTCTCCCGAGAGGGAAGGAAGAGATATGGGACTCCTGATGACATCATTGGCCAAACAGGAAAGCGGGCAGGAAGTGGGCCTATGGAAAAGGCTCTTAGCAACAGCATAGTCTCTTCCACCCTCTCATTCTCTCTCTTATTCTTCCCCTCTCTCCTCTCCCTCTTCCCCCCTCCTTGTCTCCCCCTTCCTTCTCTCCTTCTCCCACGCATCCAAACAGGCTGAGCTGATGGGGATAGATATAGAGGTCATGGGACAGATTCCAGACAGCTTGCTGTCAGAGCATGACCTTTAACAACCTTTACTAATGACCTTTGACTGAGTCATGACATCATTATAGGGAGACCCAGTCAGCTCAATAAAACATAAAGATACTTCACTAGAACAACAGTCCCTGTGTGTGTCTGTGTGTGTCTGTATGCGTGCGCGAGTGAGTTCATGCATACAAATGTGAATTCATATATGTAGTGTGTCTGTAGCAGTGTTGTGAGCAGAGTGGTGAATGCTATCGAACAGTATTTCTGACCACTACAGTTAAAGATGTGGGCAGCATTCCAAACTGCTGTTCTCACAAGGACATAGGCATCCAATCAGAGCAGGCCTTGTCCACCTGCTGACCACCTCTGACCTCTAACCCCTGGCTGGCTGAGGCCTCATCACAGCACGAGGCTTCCTGTGCACACACACACACAAGCACGCACGCACGCACACAAACACACCACCTCCCAGCATATTGTGTAAGATATGCAGACTCAGCAACATACACCAGGGGAGGGAGGACTGTGCGCTCCTTAATGTGGACCTACTGGAAACATGCCAGTGGAACATTTAAAGGGGGGATACTGTCTCAGGGAAGTCCTCCCTTCATCAGATCCATCACTGAGTACAGCCTGGGACAGGTATGTATTTTCCCTACAGAGATTGCCATCATACTACAGTTTTTAATAACACTACCAGTCATGTTTAGAGTCCTCTGTCACACCATGTGACTCATGAATACACTGAGTCAGACAGGACATTACATCGTGATATGGCAGGAAGTAGGTGAGCGTGCCTTAACCTAACAGGCACGGCTCGACCTGTGGCTACTGGTGTACAGAGAACACAGTGCCCCACACAAACTACCTGCCCTCCAGGACACCTACAGCACCCGATGTCACAGGAAGGCCAAAAAGATTATCAAGGACAACAACCACCCGAGCCACTGCCTGTTCACCCCACTATCATCCAGAAGGTGAGGTCAGTACAGGTGCATCAAAGCTGGGACAGAGAGACTGGAAAACACTTTCTATTTCAAGGCCATCAGACTGTTAAACAGCCATCACCAGCACAGAGAGGCTGCTGCCTACATACAGACTTGAAATCATTGGCCACTTTAATAAATGGATCACAAGTCACTTTAATAATGGCACTTTAAGAATGTTTACATATCTTGCATTACCCATCTCATACGTATTACTGCATTTTATACCATCTATTGCATCTTGCCTTTGCCGCTCTATCATTGCTCATCCATATAAACTCAGCAAAAAAATAAACGCCCTCTCAGTGTCAACTGCGTTTATTTTCAGAGAACTTAACATGTGTAAATATTTGTATGAACATAACAAGGTTTAACAACTGAGACATGAACTGAACAGGTTCCACAGACATGTGACTAACAGAAATGGAATAATGTGTCCCTGAACAAATGGGGGGTCAAAATCAAAAGTAACAGTCGGTATCTGGTGTGGCCACCAGCTGCACTAAGTACTGCAGTGCATCTCCTCCTCATGGACTGCACCATATTTGCCACTTCTTGCTGTGAGGTTTTACCCCACTCTTCCACCAAGGCACCTGCAAGTTCCCGGACATTTCTGGGGGGAATGGCCCTAGCCCTCACCCTCCGATCCAACAGGTCCCAAACATGCTCAATGGGATTGAAATCCGGGCTCTTCGCTGGCCATGGCAGAACACTGACATTCCTGTCTTGCAGGAAATCATGCACAGAACGAGCAGTATGGCTGGTGGCATTATCATGCTGGAGAGTCATGTCAGGATGAGCCTGCAGGAAGGGTAACACATGAGGGAGGAGGATGTCTTCCCTGTAACGCACAGCGTTGAGATTGCCTGCAATGACAACAAGCTCAGTCCGATGATGCTGTGACACACCGCCCCAGACCATGATGGACCCTCCACCTCCAAATCGATCCCACTCCAGAGTACAGGCCTTGGTGTAACGCTCATTCCTTCGACGATAAACGCGAATCCGACCATCACCCAAGGTGCGACAAAACTTTGACTCGTCAGTGTAGAGCAGTTTTTGCCAGTCGTGTCTGATCCAGCGACGGTGTGTTTGTGCCCATCGGTGACGTTGTTGCCGGTGATGTCTGGTGAGGACCTGCCTTACAACAGTCCAGCCTCTCTCAGCCTATTGCGGACAGTCTGAGCACTGATGGAGGGATTGTGCGTTCCTGGTGTAACTCGGGCAGTTGTTGTTGCCATCCTGTACCTGTCCCGCAGGTGTGATGTTCGGATGTACTGATCCTGTGCAGGTGTTGTTACACGTGGCCTGTCACTGCGAGAACAATCAGCTGTCTGTCCTGTCTCCCTGTTGCTTCTTCTTAGGCGTCTCACAGTACGGATGTTGCAATTTATTGCCCTGGCCACATCTGTAGTCCTCATGCCTCCTTGCAGCATGCCTAAGGCACGTTCACACAAATGAGCAGGGACCCTGGGCATCTTTCTTTTGGTGTTTTCAGAGTCAGTAGAAAGGCCTCTTTAGTGTCCTAAGTTTTCATAACTGTGACCTTAATTGCCTACCGTCTGTAAGCTGTTAGTGTCTTAATGATCGTTCCACAGGTGCATGTTCATTAATTGTTTATGGTTCATTGAACAATCATGGGAAACAGTGTTTAAACCCTTTACAATGAAGATCTGTGAAGTTATTTGGATTATTATCATGTAGTGAGCTGCATAAGTGTTGATCTTCACTTTCTGGAGGATCGAGTTTTGAAATCAGTGGAATTAGAGTATGATAGCTAAATAGATGGAGAAAACACCTGTCTACAGATTACATCTTCAAACTAAGGCCAACCGTGGCACGGCATCCATGACAGGGAGACTCATCCATCATGCATGTTGATGTATACAGGTAAGACAGCTAGCTACATTTTCAGATCTTACACGTTTCTCATTTTGACAGAAAGTGGATTTATTTCAAGCTAAAGTGTACTGTTAGCTAGCTTAGCTGGCTGGCTCCCTAGCTAACGTTACGTGTATGACGTTATTATTCGTATCCCAGAACCGTTTTCTTTGTTAGTTAGAGCCTAATGTTAGCTAGCTAACATTGCACCTGGTTGGTTAGCTCCCAGCAGATTCATACAGGGTAGTAATGACATGATTTGACACTATGTTCATTGTTCAAAAATGAGTTTACAAGTTTATCAACTTTCAAAACAGAATTACTTTCCCATTGTTACTCAAAAATGCAGTGTATGATATACCATTTTGTAGCTCTGAGTCTCTACTTTTATCCAATGTAAAAAACGAAATTTCGAATTTTGCTACATTAGACCGAATCCAGGTGGTGAGTCGCATTTTCTTAAGTTACAGCCTTATTTTAAAATTTATGAAATTGTTTTTTTCCCCTCAGCAAGCTACACACAATACCTTATAAATACAAAGTTTTAGAAATGTTTGCTAATTTATTAAAAATAAAAACTGAAATATCACATTTACATAAGGATTCAGACCCTTCACTTAGTACTTTGTTGAAGCACCTTTGGCAGTAATTACAGTTGTGAGTCTTCTTGGGTATGACGCTACAAGCTTGGCACACCTGTATTTTGGGGAGTTTCTCCCATTCTTCTCTGCTGATCCTCTCAAGCTCTGTCAAGTTGGAAGGGGAGCGTTGCTGCACAGCTATTTTCAGGTCTCTCCAGAGATGTTCGATTGGGTTCAAATCCGGGCTCTGGCTGGGCCACTCAAGGACATTCAGAGACTTATCCCAAAGCCACTCCTGCGTTGTCTTGGCTGTGTGCTTAGGGTTGTTGTCCTGTTGGAAGATGAACCTTAGCCCCAGTCTGAGGTCCTGAGCGCTCTGGAGCAGGTTTTCATCAAGAATCTCTCTGTACTTTGTTCTGTTCATCTTTGCCTCGATCCTGACTAGTCTCCCAGTCCCTGCCACTGAAAAACACCCACACAGCATGATGCTTCCTCCACCATGCTTCACAGGGATGGTGTCAGGTTTCCTCCAGACGTGACGCTTGCCATTCAGGCCAAATAATTCAATCTTGGTTTCATCAGACCAGAGAATCTTGTTTCTCATGGTCTGAGAGTCTATGTGCCTTTTGGCAAACTCCAAAGCGGGCCGTCATGTGCCTTTTACTGAGGAGTGGCTTCCATTGGTTGAGTGCTGCAGAGATGGTTGTCCTTCTGGAAGGTTCTCCCTTCTCCACAGAGGAACTCTGGAGGTCTGTCAGACAGAACATTGGGTTCTTGGTTACCTCCCTGACCAAAGCCATTCTCTCCCAATTGCTCAGTTTGGCCAGATGGCCAGCTCTAGGAAGAGTCTTGGTGGTTCCAAACTTCTTCCATTTAAGAATGATGGAGGCCACTGTGTTCTTGGGGACCTTCAATGCTGCAGAAATGTTTGGTACCCTTCCCCAGATCTGTGCCTCGACACAATCCTGTCTCGGAGCTCTACGGACAATTCCTTTGAACTCATGGTTTTGTTTTTACTCTGACATGCACTGTCAACTGTGGGATTTTATATAGACAGGTGTGTGCCTTTCCAAATCATTTCCAATCAATTGAATTTACTACAGTTGGACTCCAATCAAGTTGTATAAACATCTCAAGGATGATGCACCTGAGCTCAATATCGAGTCTCATAGCAAAGGGTCTGAATGTTTATGTAAATGTATTTCTGTTTTTAATTTTTAATAAATTAGCAAAACCATCTAAAAACCTGTTTTCGTTTTGTCATTATGTGGTATTGTGTGTAGATTGATGATGACTTTTATTGAATTAATCAATTTTAGAATCAGGCTGTAACGTAACAAAATGTGGAAAAAGTCAAGAGGTCTGAACACTTTCCGAAGGCACTGTATAAATATATATAGAACTGCAATACGGCTTGGTTTTCAACTCTCAACAGTTTCTAGTGTCTATCAAGAATGGTCCACCAGCCAAAGGACATCTAGCCAACTTGACACTGTGGGAAGCATTGGAGGCAACATGGGCCAGCATCCCTGTGAAACGCTTTCGACACCTTGTAAAGTCCATGCCCTGACAAATTAAGGCTGTTCTGCGGGCAAAAGGGGGGAGGGTTGCAACTCAATATTAGGAAGGTGTTCTTAATGTTTGTACACTCAGTGTGTGTGTGTGTGTGTGTACTCACTATGCAGTAGGCCACCAGGGCGCCCTGTACAAAGCCGGCCAGTACGTCTGTGGGGTGGTGCTTGTGGTCGGAGACGCGTGATAGGCCGGTGTAGAATGCCATCATCAGCAGCGTGAATTGGAGGAGGGGGCGGAGCAAACGGGCACCTCGCCAGGTGAACCTGGACTGGAGATAAAACTGATGGAGGGATGGAAAGAGGGAGAAAGAGAGAGAAAAAGGGATTATTATTTTAATGCATGACCACTGAAAGACATTGAGCAGTAGGTGTTTGATCTTACACAGACAGATTTATAGTAAACATCTGAAGCCGATATGTAGATCTGTATACCATCAGGAGAAATTCCTTTGTAAAAGTGAATAAGTGTGAACTATATTGTGGGATATTACTGAGATGAGTGTCTTTAGGAAGTAGTATGACAGATGACAGGGACTGTGTTCTCCTCTCCTCTCCTCTACTCTCATCTCCTCTCCTCTCCTCTCCTCTCCTCTCCTCTCTTCACTTCTCCTTCCTTCCCTCTCTTCTCTTCTCCTCCCATCTCCTCTCCTCTCCTCTCCTCTCCTCTCCTCTCTTCACTTCTCCCCTCTTCTCTCCTCTTCACCTCCCCTCTCACTCCATGTTACAAACACCTATAAATGTACTGTATGTAAGACTGAGTGTGTATTATTCCTGTTCCGATCACATAGACCAGACTGTGGTTCTGATAAATGTTCCCCCTTCAGCTGTAAAAAACCCCATGACCACTGACTAAACCCAACAGAAACGCACACACACTCCTGTCCATGTTCAACACCCGTTCAGAGTGAACTCTCTCCCCCCATTAGAATAAACAGCAGACAAGCGGATGTGCCCTCTGATTCAGTCAGCTTAGCTGGGTTCTATTTTACACCAAAGCACAACCAAAACAGGAATGCAAACGGCCAAGGCCATTCTCAATCACACACACCCAAAGTGAGTTCAGGCCTGGACCTTTGGACTTCCTGTGTTTCTTCATCTCCCCTCAGACTCAGACCTGTACTTCCTGCTTCATATGGCCAGAGACTGGGTGGGGCAGTCTCCGGCAAGGTCTCCCTCACTCCCTTCCTCACCCCCTCTCTCACCTCTCCACTCAATTCAATTCAAGGGGCTTTATTGGCATGGGAAACATATGTTAACATTACCAAAGCAAGTGAGGTAGATAATATACAAAAGTGAAATAAACAATAAAAAATTAACAGTAAACATTACACTCACAGAAGTTCCAAAAGAATAAAGACATTACAAATGTCATATTATGTATATATACAGTGTTGTAACGATGTACAAATGGTTAAAGTACAAAAGGGAAAGTAAATAAGCATAACTATGGGTTATATTTACAATGGTGTCTGTTCTTCACTGGTTGACCTTTTCTTGTGGCAACAGGTCACAAATCTTGCTGCTGTGATGGCACACTGTGGTATTTCACCAAGTAGATATGGGAGTTTATCAAAATCTGGCTTGTTTTCTAATTCTACTCTCACCAAGTTCCACTCTCACCAAGTCCTAATTAGCTGACCTAACAATACCCCAGTCAAACCCCCCTCCTCCACATAAGGCTGTACAATTCCCAGCGGAAGGTATGGAGTAGGTTGACTGGCTCTTCCTGGAAGACAAGCGCATCATCATTGTTGCTCATCATTGTTGTCTTCGAGCAAGGAGAGGAAGGTACCCTCCCATCCCTCTCTCCCATACTCTTTCTCTTTCTCTCAGGGATGTTTATAGTTCGGGGGGGAGGGTAAGGTGAAGGAGGGAAAAGGTATAGAGCTACTAGCTGTTGTTCCAGTCCTGGTCCTATAGAGCTACTGGCTGCTGTTCCAGTCCTGGTCCTATAGAGCTACTGGCTGTTGTTCCAGTCCTTGTCCTATAGAGCTACTGGCTGTTGTTCCAGTCCTTGTCCTATAGAGCGACTGGCTGTTGTTCCAGTCCTGGTCCTATAGAGCTACTGGCTGTTGTTCCAGTCCTGGTCCTATAGAGCTACTGGCTGTTGTTCCAGTCCTGGTCCTATAGAGCTACTGGCTGTAGTTCCAGTCCTGGTCCTATAGAGCTACTGGCTGTTGTTCCAGTCCTGGTCCTATAGAGCTACTGGCTGTAGTTCCAGTCCTGGTCTTACTCACACTACAGCCAGTAGAACTGCATGAGAGAAATGTTCTTACCACAGACTGAGGAATGTCTCACTAACACTCATCCATCAGAAGACTATTGTGTTTCTGCCCTGAGAAAAACTGCTATAAAAAAAACACAAAAGATTTTTTCTAAACTCCATGAATGACTGAGAAGACATGAAGCCACAGTTTAGTGGTTTCTTACAGAAGAATTCTACTCAAGAAGAGAGACTGCTTTCTCTGACTCTCTGACTCACTTAATCACTCTGGGACAGATATAAAAGACAACTAGGAAATAGAGAGAGATAAAGAGATGTCCTACCATCATTCCACACCACAGCAGAATGTCTGTAATATCGTTGTTTACTAACCCTCAATTATAAAAACAGGATCCCTGGGGTGTGTGTTGATGTGTGTGTCGCTGTCTGTGTGAATACTGTACAAACTGCCTAGTCAGTTTATATTCCCTAGGAAAGTTGGCTCTTATCTCCTCCCTCTCTTCTTGCTCTCTCTGTGACTTCACCACTATATCCACCTCCCAGACAACGTGTTTGTGGTTTGAATGTCAAGCCTGCGGTCTGGAGGCACACCTCTCTTCTTCCATCCCTCCTCTCTTTAACACTCCCTCTCACCATTCTAACAAAGAGGCTGTCAGAGAGAGGCAGGGAAATACCCAGTACTCACCACAAAATACTGCACAATACTCCAGGAAGCATAGGCCAACAGTACACACCCAAAAGTTTGACAACCCACCCAGCTCAGCCAAGCTCAGCCTATCCAAGCCCAAAACACTGAGCATAGTTGTGGAAATATCTGCAGACTTAATAGAGTGGAAGAGGAGATGGGGGGATAAAGAGGGGAGGTAGAGACAAAGAAAGAGAAGGGGGGCCTGGGGGGTCAGTGTATGTAATTAGTGTGTTGGAAGCATGGAGGCCCGCTGGGGTACGAAGACAGACCAAGAAACCACAACAGGTGGAGATAGGCAGAGACAGAGAAAGAGAGGAGAGAGAAGGAGAGAGAGAAGGACAGAGGAAGTGTGTTCAGCTGTTAAGAGGAAAACAGGTGGAGTACATCCATCCCTCTAGGGAGAGGAGGAAAGAAAATAACTCTTCAGAGTGTCTGATTAAACTATGAGCAGGAGGGAGGGAGGGAGGGAGGGATGGAGGGAGGGAGGGAGGGAGGGAGGGAGGGAGGGAGGGAGGGGGGGAGGGAGGGAGGGGTTAGTGGGGGAGTCGGGATGATGAGGGGATAGAGGGGAACAAAGATCTTTTTCATCAGGCAGATGAATCCTGCAGCTCATTAACCCTTTACACTCGTGGGAACAGGAGGGCATCATTTCAAAGCTTGTTCTATAGCAAACATGACTAGCTAAGTTCTAAAATATGATCTTACAGTGTTAGGTTTTCACAAGACAATTCAGGGAAACAGATGATCATTTTGGTGCGAATAGAAAGGAGTCATGAGTGAATTCAGGTGTCTGCCGCGTCAAATATTCTTCACAATAGACAAACATAGGCTCATTCTGTTCAGGACAACCCAGGGAATGACACCATGTCATAACTGAACATCAAACATAGTGATCATAAACATTGATACTGTATATGAAATTAATTTTATGACATGGAAATGTGAAGGGCACATTTGGACTCAAAGCGGTATTTATTATAATCATTGTCTCATCTTTCAAAATACATTGAGTCCTCTTAATTTACAGCATTTACCTTTTAAAGCTGCCCAATTAGCTAGAGGAATAGAGGAAACTTCTTGTCGCGTCCAGTGCTAAAGTTCAGAACTGCCAGTCAAAACCCATACAGAGCTGTGAAGCGCAGGACCTGAGGTCTGACGCCATGTTTTACTATACAGCCACTGCGTTCCAATTAAGTCAGTGCCAAAATCTGCCATTTTCAACCCATATACAGGTATGAGTGTGAAGGGCTACACCTACTTCCCATGATGCCCTCTGTCATCTGCACCACTCCATTGTTTCTGTGTACCACAGTGTGTGTGTGTGTGTGTGTGTGTGTGTGTGTGTGTGTGTGTGTGTGTGTGTGTGTGTGTGTGTGTGTGTGTGTGTGTGTGTGTGTGTGTGTGTGTGTGTGTGTGTGTGTGTGTGTGTGTGTGTGTGTGTGTTACTCACAGCCAGGTAGAGCATAGTAAACATGGAGAAGGAGGCATGTCCTGAGAAGAAGGATTTCCTGGTAAAACAAACAAGCAA